>NC_138863.1:108972506-109260458 GCF_965194805.1 Balaenoptera borealis | reverse complement strand
AGCCATAGTGTGTCTTCTAAACGTGTGACGCTGTTCTGTTTTGTAATTCAGTTCAAGTGTAGCGGTTTTTACATTCCCTCTCTAAGTGATATCTTATGATAAGTGTCTTTTTCTGTATGACTTATTTCACTTAGAATCGTCGTACCTAAATCCTCTCATCATGCTGCTACTAGCCTTATGACGTTAATTTCATGGCTGAGTGATATGCCATTGTACATATGGACAACAACTTCCTTATCCATTTTTCTCTTTCCTGCGATATTTAAGGTGTAACGATGTGGAGGTTTTGTCAACAGAGCAACCCTAAACTTTGGGGTGCCTGTGTCCTACTGATTTTTAGTTTTCCCAATTTATACGCCCATGAGTGGAAGTGCCCTATGCTCTCTAAGCTGAGTTTTTTAGATGTTTCAGGACACCCCGTACCCTTCTCCAGAGTGGCTGTTGGCAATTTACATCCCGCCCATCAGCGTAGCAAGGCTCCCGTTTCTCCATGGCCTGTCCTGCATTTCTGGTTTTGACACTTTATTCAGCATGGCCCTTTTGACCGATGGGAAGCGAGACTTCTTTGTAGCGCTGATTTGCCTTTCCAGGTTGCTTGCTTGGCCAAAAAGGGCGTATGCGTTTTTTCCTGAATATATTCAGGAAAAACGCATACGCCCTTTTTGGCCAAGGGCATCATTGTCGAGGTTTTGCCGCTTTTCCTGAGCTTTAAAGGCGATTCGACTCTACCTCCTGAAATCTGTTTCCTGCAATTCTGCCTTGCTTTCAAATCCTCTTCGTTGCCTTCCCTCAATATATTTGTGGACGAGAGTTATCATTTATAACTCTGCAGGTTTGTGAATTGCAGTGCCCCTGAGCTCGATTTTTCAACTCGCTTTTTTGGGAGCTGGCGGCAAAAGCACAGGATTGCTTCAGGCCCTGTTCTGCTTCCGGGCGGCAGGCTGAGCCTGTGGTTAATTCTTCTTCCTGATGGGAAAATAGAGTGACCTGTGCCTGTCCCAACACCTAGAGCTAGTCTCTTACTGGTTCCACCTCTTCCCGTTCATCCTCAGGACAAATTGCAACCTGTACGGAACAGGAGGTTAAAGGTGCTGATTCTCGAAGGAGGGAGATTGCTAGTAAAGCGGCTGTAATGGCCAACCCGAGCACAAGGAGATGAGAAATGAGGTGCGTTTTAGAAACCTTTCCCGATCACACCGTGTACCATCTTCCGAGTTTCTCATGCATGTTTTCGATGTAGGAAGATGCCCTTGAACCTGGAGATTTTGGACCCATGGGATGGGTACCACGCAGTATTACTTTAAAGGGTCTGCGTTTGCTCACCCAACCTCACCAAACCTCTCAGCCCCAAGAGTGTCCACCCTTATGTCTCAATCTGCTGTGGGTCTAGAGATGGTCTATCCAGGTGGCATCACAGCCCCTGAAAGAATTTTGTAAGAATTTCTCTCTCTTTCACTGTCTTTGTTTCACGGGTTTTTAAAAGTCATTGATTTTTATAATGGGGTTTAGCTGCTTTTCACTGGTGTGTTTATGCCGCTTTACACCCACTTGACTCACTTACAGAGGGATATCAATATATTGGTTTTAAGATTCTTACTAGTCAGATATATTCTTGGGCGGTGAACAGGGGGTGTTTAGTCCACTTCACTGAGCAAGGAGTAGGTCTTGTCTATTACATATTGGGTTTATGGAACGGTATCTGAGCTAATTTGAAACCCTTGTTTTCTGCCTCACCCGACCTCACCTTTCCCGTTAAGCAGCCATAGTGTGTTTTGTAAACGTGTGTCTCTGTTCTGTTTTGTAATTCAGTTCAAGTGTAGCGGTTTTTACATTCCCTCTCTAAGTGATATCTTATGATAAGTGTCGTTTTCTGATTGACTTATTTCACTTAGAATCGTCGTACCTAAATCCACTCATCATGCTGCTACTAGCCTTATGACGTTGATTTCCTGGCTGAGTGATATTCCATTGTACATAAGGACCACAACTTCTTTATCCATTTTTTTCTTTCCTGGGATATTTAAGGTGTAACGAAGTGGAGGTTCTTGTCAACAGAGCAGCCCTAAACTTTGGGGTGCCTGTGTCTTGCTGATTTTTACTTTTCCCAATTTATACACCCATGAGTGGAAGTGCCCTATGCTCTCTAAGCTGAGTTTTTTAGAGGTTTCAGGACACACCGTACACTTCTCCAGAGTGTCTGTTGGCAATTTACATCACGCCCATCAGCGTAGCAAGGCTCCCGTTTCTCCATGGCCTGTCCTGCATTTCTGGTTTTGACACTTTATTCAGCATGGCCCTTTTGACCGATGGGAAGCGAGACTTCTTTGTAGCGCTGATTTGCCTTTCCAGGTTGCTTGGTTGGCCAAAAAGGGCGTATGCGTTTTTTCCTGAATATATTCAGGAAAAAACGCATACGCCCTTTTTGGCCAAGGGCATCATGGTCGAGGTTTTGCCGCCTTTCCTGTGCTTTAAAGGCGATTCGAATCTACCTCCTGAAATCTGTTTCCTGCAATTCTGCCTTGCTTTCAAATCCTCTTCGTTGCCTTCCCTCAATATATTTGTGGACGAGAGTTATCATTTCTAACTCTGCAGGTTTGTGAATTGCAGTGCCCCTGAGCTCCATTTTTCAACTCGCTTTCTTCGGAGCTGGCCGCAAAAGCGCAGGATTGCTTCAGGCCCTATTCTGGTTCCGGGCGGCAGGCTGAGCCTGTGGTTAATTCTTCTTCCTGATGGGAAAATAGAGTGACCTGTGCCTGTCCCAACACCTAGAGCTAGTCTCTCATTGGTTCCCCCTCTTCCCGTTCATCCTCAGGACAAATTGCAACCTGTACGGAACAGGAGGTTAAAGGTGCTGATTCTCCACGGAGGGAGATTGCTACTAACGTGGCTGGAATGGCGAACCCGAGCACAAGGAGATGAGAAATGAGGTGCGTTTTAGAAACCTTTCCCGATCACACGGTGTACCATCTTCTGGGTTTCTCATGCATGTTTTCGATGTAGGAAGATGCCCTTGAACCTGGAGATTTGGGACCCATGGGATGGGTACCATGCAGTATTACTTTAAAGGGTCTGCGTTTGCTCACCCAACCTCACCAAACCTCTCAGCCCCAAGAGTGTCCACCCTTATGTCTCAATCAGCTGTGGGTCTAGAGATGGTCAATCCAGGTGGCATCACAGCCCCTGAACGAATTTTGTAAGAATTTCTCTCTCTTTCACTGTCTTTGTTTCACGGGATTTTAAAAGTAATTGATTTTTATAATGGGGTTTAGCTGCTTTTCACTGCTCTGTTTATGCTGCTTTACACCCACTTGACTCATTTACAGAGAGCTATCAATACATAGCTTTGAAGATTCTTCCTAGTCAGGTATATTCTTGGGCGGTGAATAGGGGGTGTCGAGTCCAGTTCACTGAGCAAGGAGTAGGTCTTGTCTATTACATATTGGGTTTATGGAACGGTATCTGAGCTAATTTGAAACCCTTGTTTTCTCCCTCACCCGACCTCACCTTTCCCGTTAAGCAGCCATAGTGTGTTTTGTAAACGTGTGACGCTGTTCTGTTTTGTAATTCAGTTCAAGTGTAGCGGTTTTTACATTCCCTCTCTAAGTGATATCTTATGATAAGTGTCTTTTTCTGTGTGACTTATTTCACTTAGAATCGTCGTACCTAAATCCTCTCATCATGCTGCTACTAGCCTTATGACGTTAATTTCATGGCTGAGTGATATGCCATTGTACATAAGGACCACAACTTCCTTATCCATTTTTCTCTTTCCTGGGATATTTAAGGTGTAACGAAGTGGAGGTTCTTGTCAACAGAGCAGCCCTAAACTTTGGGGTGCCTGTGTCTTGCTGATTTTTAGTTTTCCCAATTTATACGCCCATGAGTGGAAGTGCCTTATGCTCTCTATGCTGAGTTCTTTAGATGTTTCAGGACACACCGTACACTTCTCCAGAGTGGCTGTTGGCAATTTACATCCCGCCCATCAGCGTAGTAAGGCTCCCGTTTCTCCATGGCCTGTCCTGCATTTCTGGTTTTGACACTTTATTCAGCATGGCCCTTTTGACCGATGGGAAGCGAGACTTCTTTGTAGCGCTGATTTGCCTTTCCAGGTTGCTTGGTTGGCCAAAAAGGGCGTATGCGTTTTTTCCTGAATATATTCAGGAAAAAACGCATACGCCCTTTTTGGCCAAGGGCATCATGGTCGAGGTTTTGCCGCTTTTCCTGTGCTTTAAAGGCGATTCAACTGTACCTCCTGAAATCTCTTTCCTGCAATTCTGCCTTGCTTTCAATTCCTCTTTGTTGCCTTCCCTCAATATATTTGTGGACGAGAGTTATCATTTATAACTCTGCAGGTTTATGAATTGCAGTGCCCCTGAGCTCGATTTTTCAACTCGCTTTTTTGGGAGCTGGCCGCAAAAGCGCAGGATTGCTTCAGGCCCTATTGTGGTTCCGGGCGGCAGGCTGAGCCTGTGGTTAATTCTTCTTCCTGATGGGAAAATAGAGTGACCTGTGCCTGTCCCAACACCTAGAGCTAGTCTCTCACTGGTTCCCCCTCTTCCTGTTCACCTCAGGACAATTTGCAACCTGTACGGAACAGGAGGTTGAAGGTGCTGATTCTCGAAGGAGGGAGATTGCTAGTAAAGCGGCTGTAATGGCGAACCCGAGCACAAGGAGATGAGAAATGAGGTGCGTTTTCGAAACCTTTCCCGATCACACGGTGTACCATCTTCTGGGTTTCTCATGCATGTTTTTGTTATAGGAAGATGCCCTTGAACTTGGAGATTTGGGACCCATGGGATGGGTACCACGCAGTATTACTTTAAAGGGCCTGCGTTTCCTCAACCAACCTGACCAAACCTCTCAGCCCCAAGAGTGTCCACCCTTATGTCTCAATCAGCTCTGGGTCTAGAGATGGTCAATCCAGGTGGCATCACAGCCCCTGAACGAATATTGTAAGAATTTCTCTCTCTTTCACTGTCTTTGTTTCACGGGTTTTTAAAAGTAATTGATTTTTATAATGGGGTTTAGCTGCTTTTCACTGCTGTTTTTATGCTGCTTTACACCCACTTGACTCACTTACAGAGAGATATCAATACATAGCTTTGAAGATTCTTCCTAGTCAGATATATTCTTGGGCGGTGAATAGGGGGTTTTTGCGTCCAGTTCACTGAGCAAGGAGTAGGTCTTGTCTATTACATATTGGGTTTATTGAACGGTATCTGAGCTAATTTGAAACCCTTGTTTTCTGCCTCACCCGACCTCACCTTTCCCGTTAAGCAGCCATAGTGTGTTTTGTAAACGTGTGTCTCTGTTCTGTTTTGTAATTCAGTTCAAGTGTAGCGGTTTTTACATTCCCTCTATAAGTGATATCTTATGATAAGTGTCGTTTTCTGGTTGACTTATTTCACTTAGAATCGTCGTACCTAAATCCACTCATCATGCTGCTACTAGCCTTATGACGTTGATTTCCTGGCTGAGTGATATTCCATTATACATAAGGACCACAACTTCTTTATCCATTTTTTTCTTTCCTGGGATATTTAAGGTGTAACGAAGTGGAGGTTCTTGTCAAGAGAGCAGCCCTAAACTTTGGGGTGCCTGTGTCTTGCTGATTTTTACTTTTCCCAATTTATACACCCATGAGTGGAAGTGCCCTATGCTCTCTAAGCTGAGTTTTTTAGAGGTTTCAGGACACACCGTACACTTCTCCAGAGTGGCTGTTGGCAATTTACATCACGCCCATCAGCGTAGCAAGGCTCCCGTTTCTCCATGGCCTGTCCTGCATTTCTGGTTTTGACACTTTATTCAGCATGGCCCTTTTGACCGATGGGAAGCGAGACTTCTTTGTAGCGCTGATTTGCCTTTCCAGGTTGCTTGGTTGGCCAAAAAGGGCGTATGCGTTTTTTCCTGAATATATTCAGGAAAAAACGCATACGCCCTTTTTGGCCAAGGGCATCATGGTCGAGGTTTTGCCGCCTTTCCTGTGCTTTAAAGGCGATTCGAATCTACCTCCTGAAATCTGTTTCCTGCAATTCTGCCTTGCTTTCAAATCCTCCTCGTTGCCTTCCCTCAATATATTTGTGGACGAGAGTTATCATTTCTAACTCTGCAGGTTTGTGAATTGCAGTGCCCCTGAGCTCCATTTTTCAACTCGCTTTCTTCGGAGCTGGCCGCAAAAGCGCCGGATTGCTTCAGGCCCTATTCTGGTTCCGGGCGGCAGGCTGAGCCTGTGGTTAATTCTTCTTCCTGATGGGAAAATAGAGTGACCTGTGCCTGTCCCAACACCTAGAGCTAGTCTCTCATTGGTTCCCCCTCTTCCCGTTCATCCTCAGGACAAATTGCAACCTGTACGGAACAGGAGGTTAAAGGTGCTGATTCTCCACGGAGGGAGATTGCTACTAACGCGGCTGGAATGGCGAACCCGAGCACAAGGAGATGAGAAATGAGGTGCGTTTTAGAAACCTTTCCCGATCACACGGTGTACCATCTTCTGGGTTTCTCATGCATGTTTTCGATGTAGGAAGATGCCCTTGAACCTGGAGATTTGGGACCCATGGGATGGGTACCACGCAGTATTACTTTAAAGGGTGTGCGTTTGCTCACCCAACCTCACCAAACCTCTCAGCCCCAAGAGTGTCCACCCTTATGTCTCAATCAGCTGTGGGTCTAGAGATGGTCAATCCAGGTGGCATCACAGCCCCTGAACGAATTTTGTAAGAATTTCTCTCTCTTTCACTGTCTTTGTTTCACGGGATTTTAAAAGTAATTGATTTTTATAATGGGGTTTAGCTGCTTTTCACTGCTCTGTTTATGCTGCTTTACACCCACTTGACTCATTTACAGAGAGATATCAATACATAGCTTTGAAGATTCTTCCTAGTCAGGTATATTCTTGGGCGGTGAATAGGGGGTGTTGAGTCCAGTTCACTGAGCAAGGAGTAGGTCTTGTCTATTACATATTGGGTTTATGGAACGGTATCTGAGCTAATTTGAAACCCTTGTTTTCTACCTCACCCGACCTCACCTTTCCCGTTAAGCAGCCATAGTGTGTTTTGTAAACGTGTGACGCTGTTCTGTTTTGTAATTCAGTTCAAGTGTAGCGGTTTTTACATTCCCTCTCTAAGTGATACCTTATGATAAGTGTCTTTTTCTGTGTGACTTATTTCACTTAGAATCGTCGTACCTAAATCCTCTCATCATGCTGCTACTAGCCTTATGACGTTAATTTCATGGCTGAGTGATATGCCATTGTACATAAGGACCACAACTTCCTTATCCATTTTTCTCTTTCCTGGGATATTTAAGGTGTAACGAAGTGGAGGTTCTTGTCAACAGAGCAGCCCTAAACTTTGGGGTGCCTGTGTCTTGCTGATTTTTAGTTTTCCCAATTTATACGCCCATGAGTGGAAGTGCCTTATGCTCTCTATGCTGAGTTCTTTAGATGTTTCAGGAAACACCGTACACTTCTCCAGAGTGGCTGTTGGCAATTTACATCCCGCCCATCAGCGTAGTAAGGCTCCCGTTTCTCCATGGCCTGTCCTGCATTTCTGGTTTTGACACTTTATTCAGCATGGCCCTTTTGACCGATGGGAAGCGAGACTTCTTTGTAGCGCTGATTTGCCTTTCCAGGTTGCTTGGTTGGCCAAAAAGGGCGTATGCGTTTTTTCCTGAATATATTCAGGAAAAAACGCATACGCCCTTTTTGGCCAAGGGCATCATGGTCGAGGTTTTGCCGCTTTTCCTGTGCTTTAAAGGCGATTCGACTCTACCTCCTGAAATCTGTTTCCTGCAATTCTGCCTTGCTTTCAAATCCTCCTCGTTGCCTTCCCTCAATATATTTGTGGACGAGAGTTATCATTTATAACTCTGCAGGTTTGTGAATTGCAGTGCCCCTGAGCTCGATTTTTCAACTCGCTTTTTTGGGAGCTGGCCGCAAAAGCACAGGATTGCTTCAGGCCCTGTTCTGCTTCCGGGCGGCAGGCTGAGCCTGTGGTTAATTCTTCTTCCTGATGGGAAAATAGAGTGACCTGTGCCTGTCCCAACACATAGAGCTAGTCTCTCACTGGTTTCCCCTCTTCCCGTTCATCCTCAGGACAATTTGCAACCTGTACGGAACAGGAGGTTGAAGGTGCTGATTCTCGAAGGAGGGAGATTGCTAGTAAAGCGGCTGTAATGGCCAACCCGAGCACAAGGAGATGAGAAATGAGGTGCGTTTTCGAAACCTTTCCCGATCACACGGTGTACCATCTTCTGGGTTTCTCATGCATGTTTTCGATGTAGGAAGATGCCCTTGAACCTGGAGATTTGGGACCCACGGGATGGGTACCACGCAGTATTACTTTAAAGGGTCTGCGTTTGCTCACCCAACCTCACCAAACCTCTCAGCCCCAAGAGTGTCCACCCTTATGTCTCAATCAGCTGTGGGTCTAGAGATGGTCAATCCAGGTGGCATCACAGCCCCTGAACGAATTTTGTAAGAATTTCTCTCTCTTTCACTGTCTTTGTTTCACGGGATTTTAAAAGTAATTGATTTTTATAATGGGGTTTAGCTGCTTTTCACTGCTGTGTTTATGCCGCTTTACACCCACTTGACTCACTTACAGAGGGATATCAATACATTGGTTTTAAGATTCTTACTAGTCAGATATATTCTTGGGCGGTGAACAGGGGGTGTTTAGTCCACTTCACTGAGCAAGGAGTAGGTCTTGTCTATTACATATTGGGTGTATGGAACGGTATCTGAGCCTATTTGAAACCCTTGTTTTATGCATCACCCCACCTCACCTTTTCCGTTAAGCAGCCATAGTGTGTCTTCTTAACGTGTGACGCTCTTCTGTTTTGTAATTCAGTTCAAGTGTAGCGGTTTTTACATTCCCTCTCTAAGTGATATCTTATGATAAGTGTCTTTTTCTGTGTGACTTATTTCACTTAGAATCGTCGTACCTAAATCCTCTCATCATGCTGCTACTAGCCTTATGACGTTAATTTCATGGCTGAGTGATATGCCATTGTACATAAGGACCACAACTTCCTTATCCATTTTCCTCTTTCCTGGGATATTTAAGGTGTAACGAAGTGGAGGTTCTTGTCAACAGAGGAGCCCTAAACTTTGGGGTGCCTGTGTCTTGCTGATTTTTAGTTTTCCCAATTTATACGCCCATGAGTGGAAGTGCCCTATGCTCTCTAAGCTGAGTTTTTTAGATGTTTCAGGACACCCCGTACTCTTCTCCAGAGTGGCTGTTGGCAATTTACATCCCGCCCATCAGCGTAGCAAGGCTCCCGTTTCTCCATGGCCTGTCCTGCATTTCTGGTTTTGACACTTTATTCAGCATGGCCCTTTTGACCGATGGGAAGCGAGACTTCTTTGTAGCGCTGATTTGCCTTTCCAGGTTGCTTGGTTGGCCAAAAAGGGCGTATGCGTTTTTTCCTGAATATATTCAGGAAAAAACGCATACGCCCTTTTTGGCCAAGGGCATCATGGTCGAGGTTTTGCCGCCTTTCCTGTGCTTTAAAGGCGATTCGACTCTACCTCCTGAAATCTGTTTCCTGCAATTCTGCCTTGCTTTCAAATCCTCCTCGTTGCCTTCCCTCAATATATTTGTGGACGAGAGTTATCATTTCTAACTCTGCAGGTTTGTGAATTGCAGTGCCCCTGAGCTCCATTTTTCAACTCGCTTTCTTCGGAGCTGGCCGCAAAAGCGCAGGATTGCTTCAGGCCCTATTCTGGTTCCGGGCGGCAGGCTGAGCCTGTGGTTAATTCTTCTTCCTGATGGGAAAATAGAGTGACCTGTGCCTGTCCCAACACCTAGAGCTAGTCTCTCATTGGTTCCCCCTCTTCCCGTTCATCCTCAGGACAAATTGCAACCTGTACGGAACAGGAGGTTAAAGGTGCTGATTCTCCACGGAGGGAGATTGCTACCAACGCGGCTGTAATGGCGAACCCGAGCACAAGGAGATGAGAAATGAGGTGCGTTTTAGAAACCTTTCCCGATCACACGGTGTACCATCTTCTGGGTTTCTCATGCATGTTTTCGATGTAGGAAGATGCCCTTGAACCTGGAGATTTGGGACCCATGGGAATGGTACCACGCAGTATTACTTTAAAGGGTGTGCGTTTGCTCACCCAACCTCACCAAACCTCTCAGCCCCAAGAGTGTCCACCCTTATGTCTCAATCAGCTGTGGGTCTAGAGATGGTCAATCCAGGTGGCATCACAGCCCCTGAACGAATTTTGTAAGAATTTCTCTCTCTTTCACTGTCTTTGTTTCACGGGTTTTTAAAAGTAATTGATTTTTATAATGGGGTTTAGCTGCTTTTCACTGCTGTTTTTATGCTGCTTTACACCCACTTGACTCACTTACAGAGAGATATCAATACATAGCTTTGAAGATTCTTCCTAGTCAGATATATTCTTGGGCGGTGAATAGGGGGTTTTTGCGTCCAGTTCACTGAGCAAGGAGTAGGTCTTGTCTATTACATATTGGGTTTATTGAACGGTATCTGAGCTAATTTGAAACCCTTGTTTTCTGCCTCACCCGACCTCACCTTTCCCGTTAAGCAGCCATAGTGTGTTTTGTAAACGTGTGTCTCTGTTCTGTTTTATAATTCAGTTCAAGTGTAGCGGTTTTTACATTCCCTCTATAAGTGATATCTTATGATAAGTGTCGTTTTCTGGTTGACTTATTTCACTTAGAATCGTCGTACCTAAATCCACTCATCATGCTGCTACTAGCCTTATGACGTTGATTTCCTGGCTGAGTGATATTCCATTGTACATAAGGACCACAACTTCTTTATCCATTTTTTTCTTTCCTGGGATATTTAAGGTGTAACGAAGTGGAGGTTCTTGTCAACAGAGCAGCCCTAAACTTTGGGGTGCCTGTGTCTTGCTGATTTTTACTTTTCCCAATTTATACACCCATGAGTGGAAGTGCCCTATGCTCTCTAAGCTGAGTTTTTTAGAGGTTTCAGGACACACCGTACACTTCTCCAGAGTGGCTGTTGGCAATTTACATCACGCCCATCAGCGTAGCAAGGCTCCCGTTTCTCCATGGCCTGTCCTGCATTTCTGGTTTTGACACTTTATTCAGCATGGCCCTTTTGACCGATGGGAAGCGAGACTTCTTTGTAGCGCTGATTTGCCTTTCCAGGTTGCTTGGTTGGCCAAAAAGGGCGTATGCGTTTTTTCCTGAATATATTCAGGAAAAAACGCATACGCCCTTTTTGGCCAAGGGCATCATGGTCGAGGTTTTGCCGCCTTTCCTGTGCTTTAAAGGCGATTCGAATCTACCTCCTGAAATCTGTGTCCTGCAATTCTGCCTTGCTTTCAAATCCTCTTCGTTGCCTTCCCTCAATATATTTGTGGACGAGAGTTATCATTTCTAACTCTGCAGGTTTGTGAATTGCAGTGCCCCTGAGCTCCATTTTTCAACTCGCTTTCTTTGGAGCTGGCCGCAAAAGCGCAGGATTGCTTCAGGCCCTATTCTGGTTCCGGGCGGCAGGCTGAGCCTGTGGTTAATTCTTCTTCCTGATGGGAAAATAGAGTGACCTGTGCCTGTCCCAACACCTAGAGCTAGTCTCTCATTGGTTCCCCCTCTTCCCGTTCATCCTCAGGACAAATTGCAACCTGTACGGAACAGGAGGTTAAAGGTGCTGATTCTCGAAGGAGGGAGATTGCTAGTAAAGCGGCTGTAATGGCCAACCCGAGCACAAGGAGATGAGAAATGAGGTGCGTTTTAGAAACCTTTCCCGATCACACCGTGTACCATCATCTGGGTTTCTCATGCATGTTTTCGATGTAGGAAGATGCCCTTGAACCTGGAGATTTTGGACCCATGGGATGGATACCACGCAGTATTACTTTAAAGGGTCTGCTTTTGCTCACCCAATCTCACCAAACCTCTCAGCCCCAAGAGTGTCCACCCTTATGTCTCAATCAGCTGTGGGTCTAGAGATGGTCAATCCAGGTGGCATCACAGCCCCTGAACGAATTTTGTAAGAATTTCTCTCTCTTTCACTGTCTTTGTTTCACGGGTTTTTAAAAGTCATTGATTTTTATAATGGGGTTTAGCTGCTTTTCACTGGTGTGTTTATGCCGCTTTACACCCACTTGACTCACTTACAGAGGGAAATCAATACATTGGTTTTAAGATTCTTACTAGTCAGATATATTCTTGGGCGGTGAACAGGGGGTGTTTAGTCCACTTCACTGAGCAAGGAGTAGGTCTTGTCTATTACATATTGGGTTTATGGAACGGTATCTGAGCTAATTTGAAACCCTTGTTTTATGCATCACCCCACCTCACCTTTCCCGTTAAGCAGCCATAGTGTGTCTTCTAAACGTGTGACGCTGTTCTGTTTTGTAATTCAGTTCAAGTGTAGCGGTTTTTACATTCCCTCTCTAAGTGATATCTTATGATAAGTGTCTTTTTCTGTATGACTTATTTCACTTAGAATCGTCGTACCTAAATCCTCTCATCATGCTGCTACTAGCCTTATGACGTTAATTTCATGGCTGAGTGATATGCCATTGTACATATGGACAACAACTTCCTTATCCATTTTTCTCTTTCCTGCGATATTTAAGGTGTAACGATGTGGAGGTTTTGTCAACAGAGCAACCCTAAACTTTGGGGTGCCTGTGTCCTACTGATTTTTAGTTTTCCCAATTTATACGCCCATGAGTGGAAGTGCCCTATGCTCTCTAAGCTGAGTTTTTTAGATGTTTCAGGACACCCCGTACCCTTCTCCAGAGTGGCTGTTGGCAATTTACATCCCGCCCATCAGCGTAGCAAGGCTCCCGTTTCTCCATGGCCTGTCCTGCATTTCTGGTTTTGACACTTTATTCAGCATGGCCCTTTTGACCGATGGGAAGCGAGACTTCTTTGTAGCGCTGATTTGCCTTTCCAGGTTGCTTGCTTGGCCAAAAAGGGCGTATGCGTTTTTTCCTGAATATATTCAGGAAAAAACGCATACGCCCTTTTTGGCCAAGGGCATCATTGTCGAGGTTTTGCCGCTTTTCCTGAGCTTTAAAGGCGATTCGACTCTACCTCCTGAAATCTGTTTCCTGCAATTCTGCCTTGCTTTCAAATCCTCTTCGTTGCCTTCCCTCAATATATTTGTGGACGAGAGTTATCATTTATAACTCTGCAGGTTTGTGAATTGCAGTGCCCCTGAGCTCGATTTTTCAACTCGCTTTTTTGGGAGCTGGCGGCAAAAGCACAGGATTGCTTCAGGCCCTGTTCTGCTTCCGGGCGGCAGGCTGAGCCTGTGGTTAATTCTTCTTCCTGATGGGAAAATAGAGTGACCTGTGCCTGTCCCAACACCTAGAGCTAGTCTCTTACTGGTTCCACCTCTTCCCGTTCATCCTCAGGACAAATTGCAACCTGTACGGAACAGGAGGTTAAAGGTGCTGATTCTCGAAGGAGGGAGATTGCTAGTAAAGCGGCTGTAATGGCCAACCCGAGCACAAGGAGATGAGAAATGAGGTGCGTTTTAGAAACCTTTCCCGATCACACCGTGTACCATCTTCCGAGTTTCTCATGCATGTTTTCGATGTAGGAAGATGCCCTTGAACCTGGAGATTTTGGACCCATGGGATGGGTACCACGCAGTATTACTTTAAAGGGTCTGCGTTTGCTCACCCAACCTCACCAAACCTCTCAGCCCCAAGAGTGTCCACCCTTATGTCTCAATCTGCTGTGGGTCTAGAGATGGTCTATCCAGGTGGCATCACAGCCCCTGAAAGAATTTTGTAAGAATTTCTCTCTCTTTCACTGTCTTTGTTTCACGGGTTTTTAAAAGTCATTGATTTTTATAATGGGGTTTAGCTGCTTTTCACTGGTGTGTTTATGCCGCTTTACACCCACTTGACTCACTTACAGAGGGATATCAATATATTGGTTTTAAGATTCTTACTAGTCAGATATATTCTTGGGCGGTGAACAGGGGGTGTTTAGTCCACTTCACTGAGCAAGGAGTAGGTCTTGTCTATTACATATTGGGTTTATGGAACGGTATCTGAGCTAATTTGAAACCCTTGTTTTCTGCCTCACCCGACCTCACCTTTCCCGTTAAGCAGCCATAGTGTGTTTTGTAAACGTGTGTCTCTGTTCTGTTTTGTAATTCAGTTCAAGTGTAGCGGTTTTTACATTCCCTCTCTAAGTGATATCTTATGATAAGTGTCGTTTTCTGATTGACTTATTTCACTTAGAATCGTCGTACCTAAATCCACTCATCATGCTGCTACTAGCCTTATGACGTTGATTTCCTGGCTGAGTGATATTCCATTGTACATAAGGACCACAACTTCTTTATCCATTTTTTTCTTTCCTGGGATATTTAAGGTGTAACGAAGTGGAGGTTCTTGTCAACAGAGCAGCCCTAAACTTTGGGGTGCCTGTGTCTTGCTGATTTTTACTTTTCCCAATTTATACACCCATGAGTGGAAGTGCCCTATGCTCTCTAAGCTGAGTTTTTTAGAGGTTTCAGGACACACCGTACACTTCTCCAGAGTGGCTGTTGGCAATTTACATCACGCCCATCAGCGTAGCAAGGCTCCCGTTTCTCCATGGCCTGTCCTGCATTTCTGGTTTTGACACTTTATTCAGCATGGCCCTTTTGACCGATGGGAAGCGAGACTTCTTTGTAGCGCTGATTTGCCTTTCCAGGTTGCTTGGTTGGCCAAAAAGGGCGTATGCGTTTTTTCCTGAATATATTCAGGAAAAAACGCATACGCCCTTTTTGGCCAAGGGCATCATGGTCGAGGTTTTGCCGCCTTTCCTGTGCTTTAAAGGCGATTCGAATCTACCTCCTGAAATCTGTTTCCTGCAATTCTGCCTTGCTTTCAAATCCTCTTCGTTGCCTTCCCTCAATATATTTGTGGACGAGAGTTATCATTTCTAACTCTGCAGGTTTGTGAATTGCAGTGCCCCTGAGCTCCATTTTTCAACTCGCTTTCTTCGGAGCTGGCCGCAAAAGCGCAGGATTGCTTCAGGCCCTATTCTGGTTCCGGGCGGCAGGCTGAGCCTGTGGTTAATTCTTCTTCCTGATGGGAAAATAGAGTGACCTGTGCCTGTCCCAACACCTAGAGCTAGTCTCTCATTGGTTCCCCCTCTTCCCGTTCATCCTCAGGACAAATTGCAACCTGTACGGAACAGGAGGTTAAAGGTGCTGATTCTCCACGGAGGGAGATTGCTACTAACGTGGCTGGAATGGCGAACCCGAGCACAAGGAGATGAGAAATGAGGTGCGTTTTAGAAACCTTTCCCGATCACACGGTGTACCATCTTCTGGGTTTCTCATGCATGTTTTCGATGTAGGAAGATGCCCTTGAACCTGGAGATTTGGGACCCATGGGATGGGTACCATGCAGTATTACTTTAAAGGGTCTGCGTTTGCTCACCCAACCTCACCAAACCTCTCAGCCCCAAGAGTGTCCACCCTTATGTCTCAATCAGCTGTGGGTCTAGAGATGGTCAATCCAGGTGGCATCACAGCCCCTGAACGAATTTTGTAAGAATTTCTCTCTCTTTCACTGTCTTTGTTTCACGGGATTTTAAAAGTAATTGATTTTTATAATGGGGTTTAGCTGCTTTTCACTGCTCTGTTTATGCTGCTTTACACCCACTTGACTCATTTACAGAGAGCTATCAATACATAGCTTTGAAGATTCTTCCTAGTCAGGTATATTCTTGGGCGGTGAATAGGGGGTGTCGAGTCCAGTTCACTGAGCAAGGAGTAGGTCTTGTCTATTACATATTGGGTTTATGGAACGGTATCTGAGCTAATTTGAAACCCTTGTTTTCTCCCTCACCCGACCTCACCTTTCCCGTTAAGCAGCCATAGTGTGTTTTGTAAACGTGTGACGCTGTTCTGTTTTGTAATTCAGTTCAAGTGTAGCGGTTTTTACATTCCCTCTCTAAGTGATATCTTATGATAAGTGTCTTTTTCTGTGTGACTTATTTCACTTAGAATCGTCGTACCTAAATCCTCTCATCATGCTGCTACTAGCCTTATGACGTTAATTTCATGGCTGAGTGATATGCCATTGTACATAAGGACCACAACTTCCTTATCCATTTTTCTCTTTCCTGGGATATTTAAGGTGTAACGAAGTGGAGGTTCTTGTCAACAGAGCAGCCCTAAACTTTGGGGTGCCTGTGTCTTGCTGATTTTTAGTTTTCCCAATTTATACGCCCATGAGTGGAAGTGCCTTATGCTCTCTATGCTGAGTTCTTTAGATGTTTCAGGACACACCGTACACTTCTCCAGAGTGGCTGTTGGCAATTTACATCCCGCCCATCAGCGTAGTAAGGCTCCCGTTTCTCCATGGCCTGTCCTGCATTTCTGGTTTTGACACTTTATTCAGCATGGCCCTTTTGACCGATGGGAAGCGAGACTTCTTTGTAGCGCTGATTTGCCTTTCCAGGTTGCTTGGTTGGCCAAAAAGGGCGTATGCGTTTTTTCCTGAATATATTCAGGAAAAAACGCATACGCCCTTTTTGGCCAAGGGCATCATGGTCGAGGTTTTGCCGCTTTTCCTGTGCTTTAAAGGCGATTCAACTGTACCTCCTGAAATCTCTTTCCTGCAATTCTGCCTTGCTTTCAATTCCTCTTTGTTGCCTTCCCTCAATATATTTGTGGACGAGAGTTATCATTTATAACTCTGCAGGTTTATGAATTGCAGTGCCCCTGAGCTCGATTTTTCAACTCGCTTTTTTGGGAGCTGGCCGCAAAAGCGCAGGATTGCTTCAGGCCCTATTGTGGTTCCGGGCGGCAGGCTGAGCCTGTGGTTAATTCTTCTTCCTGATGGGAAAATAGAGTGACCTGTGCCTGTCCCAACACCTAGAGCTAGTCTCTCACTGGTTCCCCCTCTTCCTGTTCACCTCAGGACAATTTGCAACCTGTACGGAACAGGAGGTTGAAGGTGCTGATTCTCGAAGGAGGGAGATTGCTAGTAAAGCGGCTGTAATGGCGAACCCGAGCACAAGGAGATGAGAAATGAGGTGCGTTTTCGAAACCTTTCCCGATCACACGGTGTACCATCTTCTGGGTTTCTCATGCATGTTTTTGTTATAGGAAGATGCCCTTGAACTTGGAGATTTGGGACCCATGGGATGGGTACCACGCAGTATTACTTTAAAGGGCCTGCGTTTCCTCAACCAACCTGACCAAACCTCTCAGCCCCAAGAGTGTCCACCCTTATGTCTCAATCAGCTCTGGGTCTAGAGATGGTCAATCCAGGTGGCATCACAGCCCCTGAACGAATATTGTAAGAATTTCTCTCTCTTTCACTGTCTTTGTTTCACGGGTTTTTAAAAGTAATTGATTTTTATAATGGGGTTTAGCTGCTTTTCACTGCTGTTTTTATGCTGCTTTACACCCACTTGACTCACTTACAGAGAGATATCAATACATAGCTTTGAAGATTCTTCCTAGTCAGATATATTTTTGGGCGGTGAATAGGGGGTTTTTGCGTCCAGTTCACTGAGCAAGGAGTAGGTCTTGTCTATTACATATTGGGTTTATTGAACGGTATCTGAGCTAATTTGAAACCCTTGTTTTCTGCCTCACCCGACCTCACCTTTCCCGTTAAGCAGCCATAGTGTGTTTTGTAAACGTGTGTCTCTGTTCTGTTTTGTAATTCAGTTCAAGTGTAGCGGTTTTTACATTCCCTCTATAAGTGATATCTTATGATAAGTGTCGTTTTCTGGTTGACTTATTTCACTTAGAATCGTCGTACCTAAATCCACTCATCATGCTGCTACTAGCCTTATGACGTTGATTTCCTGGCTGAGTGATATTCCATTGTACATAAGGACCACAACTTCTTTATCCATTTTTTTCTTTCCTGGGATATTTAAGGTGTAACAAAGTGGAGGTTCTTGTCAACAGAGCAGCCCTAAACTTTGGGGTGCCTGTGTCTTGCTGATTTTTACTTTTCCCAATTTATACACCCATGAGTGGAAGTGCCCTATGCTCTCTAAGCTGAGTTTTTTAGAGGTTTCAGGACACACCGTACACTTCTCCAGAGTGGCTGTTGGCAATTTACATCACGCCCATCAGCGTAGCAAGGCTCCCGTTTCTCCATGGCCTGTCCTGCATTTCTGGTTTTGACACTTTATTCAGCATGGCCCTTTTGACCGATGGGAAGCGAGACTTCTTTGTAGTGCTGATTTGCCTTTCCAGGTTGCTTGGTTGGCCAAAAAGGGCGTATGCGTTTTTTCCTGAATATATTCAGGAAAAAACGCATACGCCCTTTTTGGCCAAGGGCATCATGGTCGAGGTTTTGCCGCCTTTCCTGTGCTTTAAAGGCGATTCGAATCTACCTCCTGAAATCTGTGTCCTGCAATTCTGCCTTGCTTTCAAATCCTCTTCGTTGCCTTCCCTCAATATATTTGTGGACGAGAGTTATCATTTCTAACTCTGCAGGTTTGTGAATTGCAGTGCCCCTGAGCTCCATTTTTCAACTCGCTTTCTTTGGAGCTGGCCGCAAAAGCGCAGGATTGCTTCAGGCCCTATTCTGGTTCCGGGCGGCAGGCTGAGCCTGTGGTTAATTCTTCTTCCTGATGGGAAAATAGAGTGACCTGTGCCTGTCCCAACACCTAGAGCTAGTCTCTCATTGGTTCCCCCTCTTCCCGTTCATCCTCAGGACAAATTGCAACCTGTACGGAACAGGAGGTTAAAGGTGCTGATTCTCCACGGAGGGAGATTGCTACTAACGCGGCTGGAATGGCGAACCCGAGCACAAGGAGATGAGAAATGAGGTGCGTTTTCGAAACCTTTCCCGATCACACGGTGTACCATCTTCTGGGTTTCTCATGCATGTTTTCGATGTAGGAAGATGCCCTTGAACCTGGAGATTTGGGACCCATGGGATGGGTACCACGCAGTATTACTTTAAAGGGTCTGCCTTTTCTCACCGAACCTAACCAAACCTCTCAGCCCCAAGAGTGTCCACCCTTATGTCTCAATCAGCTGTGGGTCTAGAGATGGTCAATCCAGGTGGCATCACAGCCCCTGAACGAATTTTGTAAGAATTTCTCTCTCTTTCACTGTCTTTGTTTCACGGGATTTTAAAAGTAATTGATTTTTATAATGGGGTTTAGCTGCTTTTCACTGCTCTGTTTATGCTGCTTTACACCCACTTGACTCATTTACAGAGAGATATCAATACATAGCTTTGAAGATTCTTCCTAGTCAGGTATATCCTTGGGCGGTGAATAGGGGGTGTTGAGTCCAGTTCACTGAGCAAGGAGTAGGTCTTGTCTATTACATATTGGGTTTATGGAACGGTATCTGAGCTAATTTGAAACCCTTGTTTTCTACCTCACCCGACCTCACCTTTCCCGTTAAGCAGCCATAGTGTGTTTTGTAAACGTGTGACGCTGTTCTGTTTTGTAATTCAGTTCAAGTGTAGCGGTTTTTACATTCCCTCTCTAAGTGATACCTTATGATAAGTGTCTTTTTCTGTGTGACTTATTTCACTTAGAATCGTCGTACCTAAATCCTCTCATCATGCTGCTACTAGCCTTATGACGTTAATTTCATGGCTGAGTGATATGCCATTGTACATAAGGACCACAACTTCCTTATCCATTTTTCTCTTTCCTGGGATATTTAAGGTGTAACGAAGTGGAGGTTCTTGTCAACAGAGCAGCCCTAAACTTTGGGGTGCCTGTGTCTTGCTGATTTTTAGTTTTCCCAATTTATACGCCCATGAGTGGAAGTGCCTTATGCTCTCTATGCTGAGTTCTTTAGATGTTTCAGGAAACACCGTACACTTCTCCAGAGTGGCTGTTGGCAATTTACATCCCGCCCATCAGCGTAGTAAGGCTCCCGTTTCTCCATGGCCTGTCCTGCATTTCTGGTTTTGACACTTTATTCAGCATGGCCCTTTTGACCGATGGGAAGCGAGACTTCTTTGTAGCGCTGATTTGCCTTTCCAGGTTGCTTGGTTGGCCAAAAAGGGCGTATGCGTTTTTTCCTGAATATATTCAGGAAAAAACGCATACGCCCTTTTTGGCCAAGGGCATCATGGTCGAGGTTTTGCCGCTTTTAATGTGCTTTAAAGGCGATTCGACTCTACCTCCTGAAATCTGTTTCCTGCAATTCTGCCTTGCTTTCAAATCCTCCTCGTTGCCTTCCCTCAATATATTTGTGGACGAGAGTTATCATTTATAACTCTGCAGGTTTGTGAATTGCAGTGCCCCTGAGCTCGATTTTTCAACTCGCTTTTTTGGGAGCTGGCCGCAAAAGCGCAGGATTGCTACAGGCCCTATTGTGGTTCCGGGCGGCAGGCTGAGCCTGTGGTTAATTCTTCTTCCTGATGGGAAAATAGAGTGACCTGTGCCTGTCCCAACACCTAGAGCTAGTCTCTCACTGGTTCCCCCTCTTCCCGTTCACCTCAGGACAATTTGCAACCTGTACGGAACAGGAGGTTGAAGGTGCTGATTCTCGAAGGAGGGAGATGGCTAGTAAAGCGGCTGTAATGGCGAACCCGAGCACAAGGAGATGAGAAATGAGGTGCGTTTTCGAAACCTTTCCCGATCACACGGTGTACCATCTTCTGGGTTTCTCATGCATGTTTTTGTTATAGGAAGATGCCCTTGAACTTGGAGATTTGGGACCCATGGGATGGGTACCACGCAGTATTACTTTAAAGGGCCTGCGTTTCCTCAACCAACCTGACCAAGCCTCTCAGCCACAAGAGTGTCCACCCTTATGTCTCAATCAGCTGTGGGTCTAGAGATGGTCAATCCAGGTGGCATCACAGCCCCTGAACGAATATTGTAAGAATTTCTCTCTCTTTCACTGTCTTTGTTTCACGGGTTTTTAAAAGTAATTGATTTTTATAATGGGGTTTAGCTGCTTTTCACTGCTGTTTTTATGCTGCTTTACACCCACTTGACTCACTTACAGAGAGATATCAATACATAGCTTTGAAGATTCTTCCTAGTCAGATATATTCTTGGGCGGTGAATAGGGGGTTTTTGCGTCCAGTTCACTGAGCAAGGAGTAGGTCTTGTCTATTACATATTGGGTTTATTGAACGGTATCTGAGCTAATTTGAAACCCTTGTTTTCTGCCTCACCCGACCTCACCTTTCCCGTTAAGCAGCCATAGGGTGTTTTGTAAACGTGTGTCTCTGTTCTGTTTTGTAATTCAGTTCAAGTGTAGCGGTTTTTACATTCCCTCTATAAGTGATATCTTATGATAAGTGTCGTTTTCTGGTTGACTTATTTCACTTAGAATCGTCGTACCTAAATCCACTCATCATGCTGCTACTAGCCTTATGACGTTGATTTCCTGGCTGAGTGATATTCCATTATACATAAGGACCACAACTTCTTTATCCATTTTTTTCTTTCCTGGGATATTTAAGGTGTAACGAAGTGGAGGTTCTTGTCAAGAGAGCAGCCCTAAACTTTGGGGTGCCTGTGTCTTGCTGATTTTTACTTTTCCCAATTTATACACCCATGAGTGGAAGTGCCCTATGCTCTCTAAGCTGAGTTTTTTAGAGGTTTCAGGACACACCGTACACTTCTCCAGAGTGGCTGTTGGCAATTTACATCACGCCCATCAGCGTAGCAAGGCTCCCGTTTCTCCATGGCCTGTCCTGCATTTCTGGTTTTGACACTTTATTCAGCATGGCCCTTTTGACCGATGGGAAGCGAGACTTCTTTGTAGCGCTGATTTGCCTTTCCAGGTTGCTTGGTTGGCCAAAAAGGGCGTATGCGTTTTTTCCTGAATATATTCAGGAAAAAACGCATACGCCCTTTTTGGCCAAGGGCATCATGGTCGAGGTTTTGCCGCCTTTCCTGTGCTTTAAAGGCGATTCGAATCTACCTCCTGAAATCTGTTTCCTGCAATTCTGCCTTGCTTTCAAATCCTCCTCGTTGCCTTCCCTCAATATATTTGTGGACGAGAGTTATCATTTCTAACTCTGCAGGTTTGTGAATTGCAGTGCCCCTGAGCTCCATTTTTCAACTCGCTTTCTTCGGAGCTGGCCGCAAAAGCGCCGGATTGCTTCAGGCCCTATTCTGGTTCCGGGCGGCAGGCTGAGCCTGTGGTTAATTCTTCTTCCTGATGGGAAAATAGAGTGACCTGTGCCTGTCCCAACACCTAGAGCTAGTCTCTCATTGGTTCCCCCTCTTCCCGTTCATCCTCAGGACAAATTGCAACCTGTACGGAACAGGAGGTTAAAGGTGCTGATTCTCCACGGAGGGAGATTGCTACTAACGCGGCTGGAATGGCGAACCCGAGCACAAGGAGATGAGAAATGAGGTGCGTTTTAGAAACCTTTCCCGATCACACGGTGTACCATCTTCTGGGTTTCTCATGCATGTTTTCGATGTAGGAAGATGCCCTTGAACCTGGAGATTTGGGACCCATGGGATGGGTACCACGCAGTATTACTTTAAAGGGTGTGCGTTTGCTCACCCAACCTCACCAAACCTCTCAGCCCCAAGAGTGTCCACCCTTATGTCTCAATCAGCTGTGGGTCTAGAGATGGTCAATCCAGGTGGCATCACAGCCCCTGAACGAATTTTGTAAGAATTTCTCTCTCTTTCACTGTCTTTGTTTCACGGGATTTTAAAAGTAATTGATTTTTATAATGGGGTTTAGCTGCTTTTCACTGCTCTGTTTATGCTGCTTTACACCCACTTGACTCATTTACAGAGAGATATCAATACATAGCTTTGAAGATTCTTCCTAGTCAGGTATATTCTTGGGCGGTGAATAGGGGGTGTTGAGTCCAGTTCACTGAGCAAGGAGTAGGTCTTGTCTATTACATATTGGGTTTATGGAACGGTATCTGAGCTAATTTGAAACCCTTGTTTTCTACCTCACCCGACCTCACCTTTCCCGTTAAGCAGCCATAGTGTGTTTTGTAAACGTGTGACGCTGTTCTGTTTTGTAATTCAGTTCAAGTGTAGCGGTTTTTACATTCCCTCTCTAAGTGATACCTTATGATAAGTGTCTTTTTCTGTGTGACTTATTTCACTTAGAATCGTCGTACCTAAATCCTCTCATCATGCTGCTACTAGCCTTATGACGTTAATTTCATGGCTGAGTGATATGCCATTGTACATAAGGACCACAACTTCCTTATCCATTTTTCTCTTTCCTGGGATATTTAAGGTGTAACGAAGTGGAGGTTCTTGTCAACAGAGCAGCCCTAAACTTTGGGGTGCCTGTGTCTTGCTGATTTTTAGTTTTCCCAATTTATACGCCCATGAGTGGAAGTGCCTTATGCTCTCTATGCTGAGTTCTTTAGATGTTTCAGGAAACACCGTACACTTCTCCAGAGTGGCTGTTGGCAATTTACATCCCGCCCATCAGCGTAGTAAGGCTCCCGTTTCTCCATGGCCTGTCCTGCATTTCTGGTTTTGACACTTTATTCAGCATGGCCCTTTTGACCGATGGGAAGCGAGACTTCTTTGTAGCGCTGATTTGCCTTTCCAGGTTGCTTGGTTGGCCAAAAAGGGCGTATGCGTTTTTTCCTGAATATATTCAGGAAAAAACGCATACGCCCTTTTTGGCCAAGGGCATCATGGTCGAGGTTTTGCCGCTTTTCCTGTGCTTTAAAGGCGATTCGACTCTACCTCCTGAAATCTGTTTCCTGCAATTCTGCCTTGCTTTCAAATCCTCCTCGTTGCCTTCCCTCAATATATTTGTGGACGAGAGTTATCATTTATAACTCTGCAGGTTTGTGAATTGCAGTGCCCCTGAGCTCGATTTTTCAACTCGCTTTTTTGGGAGCTGGCCGCAAAAGCACAGGATTGCTTCAGGCCCTGTTCTGCTTCCGGGCGGCAGGCTGAGCCTGTGGTTAATTCTTCTTCCTGATGGGAAAATAGAGTGACCTGTGCCTGTCCCAACACATAGAGCTAGTCTCTCACTGGTTTCCCCTCTTCCCGTTCATCCTCAGGACAATTTGCAACCTGTACGGAACAGGAGGTTGAAGGTGCTGATTCTCGAAGGAGGGAGATTGCTAGTAAAGCGGCTGTAATGGCCAACCCGAGCACAAGGAGATGAGAAATGAGGTGCGTTTTCGAAACCTTTCCCGATCACACGGTGTACCATCTTCTGGGTTTCTCATGCATGTTTTCGATGTAGGAAGATGCCCTTGAACCTGGAGATTTGGGACCCACGGGATGGGTACCACGCAGTATTACTTTAAAGGGTCTGCGTTTGCTCACCCAACCTCACCAAACCTCTCAGCCCCAAGAGTGTCCACCCTTATGTCTCAATCAGCTGTGGGTCTAGAGATGGTCAATCCAGGTGGCATCACAGCCCCTGAACGAATTTTGTAAGAATTTCTCTCTCTTTCACTGTCTTTGTTTCACGGGTTTTTAAAAGTAATTGATTTTTATAATGGGGTTTAGCTGCTTTTCACTGCTGTGTTTATGCCGCTTTACACCCACTTGACTCACTTACAGAGGGATATCAATACATTGGTTTTAAGATTCTTACTAGTCAGATATATTCTTGGGCGGTGAACAGGGGGTGTTTAGTCCACTTCACTGAGCAAGGAGTAGGTCTTGTCTATTACATATTGGGTGTATGGAACGGTATCTGAGCCTATTTGAAACCCTTGTTTTATGCATCACCCCACCTCACCTTTTCCGTTAAGCAGCCATAGTGTGTCTTCTTAACGTGTGACGCTCTTCTGTTTTGTAATTCAGTTCAAGTGTAGCGGTTTTTACATTCCCTCTCTAAGTGATATCTTATGATAAGTGTCTTTTTCTGTGTGACTTATTTCACTTAGAATCGTCGTACCTAAATCCTCTCATCATGCTGCTACTAGCCTTATGACGTTAATTTCATGGCTGAGTGATATGCCATTGTACATAAGGACCACAACTTCCTTATCCATTTTCCTCTTTCCTGGGATATTTAAGGTGTAACGAAGTGGAGGTTCTTGTCAACAGAGGAGCCCTAAACTTTGGGGTGCCTGTGTCTTGCTGATTTTTAGTTTTCCCAATTTATACGCCCATGAGTGGAAGTGCCCTATGCTCTCTAAGCTGAGTTTTTTAGATGTTTCAGGACACCCCGTACTCTTCTCCAGAGTGGCTGTTGGCAATTTACATCCCGCCCATCAGCGTAGCAAGGCTCCCGTTTCTCCATGGCCTGTCCTGCATTTCTGGTTTTGACACTTTATTCAGCATGGCCCTTTTGACCGATGGGAAGCGAGACTTCTTTGTAGCGCTGATTTGCCTTTCCAGGTTGCTTGGTTGGCCAAAAAGGGCGTATGCGTTTTTTCCTGAATATATTCAGGAAAAAACGCATACGCCCTTTTTGGCCAAGGGCATCATGGTCGAGGTTTTGCCGCCTTTCCTGTGCTTTAAAGGCGATTCGACTCTACCTCCTGAAATCTGTTTCCTGCAATTCTGCCTTGCTTTCAAATCCTCCTCGTTGCCTTCCCTCAATATATTTGTGGACGAGAGTTATCATTTCTAACTCTGCAGGTTTGTGAATTGCAGTGCCCCTGAGCTCCATTTTTCAACTCGCTTTCTTCGGAGCTGGCCGCAAAAGCGCAGGATTGCTTCAGGCCCTATTCTGGTTCCGGGCGGCAGGCTGAGCCTGTGGTTAATTCTTCTTCCTGATGGGAAAATAGAGTGACCTGTGCCTGTCCCAAAACCTAGAGCTAGTCTCTCATTGGTTCCCCCTCTTCCCGATCATCCTCAGGACAAATTGCAACCTGTACGGAACAGGAGGTTAAAGGTGCTGATTCTCCACGGAGGGAGATTGCTACCAACGCGGCTGTAATGGCGAACCCGAGCACAAGGAGATGAGAAATGAGGTGCGTTTTAGAAACCTTTCCCGATCACACGGTGTACCATCTTCTGGGTTTCTCATGCATGTTTTCGATGTAGGAAGATGCCCTTGAACCTGGAGATTTGGGACCCATGGGAATGGTACCACGCAGTATTACTTTAAAGGGTGTGCGTTTGCTCACCCAACCTCACCAAACCTCTCAGCCCCAAGAGTGTCCACCCTTATGTCTCAATCAGCTGTGGGTCTAGAGATGGTCAATCCAGGTGGCATCACAGCCCCTGAACGAATTTTGTAAGAATTTCTCTCTCTTTCACTGTCTTTGTTTCACGGGTTTTTAAAAGTAATTGATTTTTATAATGGGGTTTAGCTGCTTTTCACTGCTGTTTTTATGCTGCTTTACACCCACTTGACTCACTTACAGAGAGATATCAATACATAGCTTTGAAGATTCTTCCTAGTCAGATATATTCTTGGGCGGTGAATAGGGGGTTTTTGCGTCCAGTTCACTGAGCAAGGAGTAGGTCTTGTCTATTACATATTGGGTTTATTGAACGGTATCTGAGCTAATTTGAAACCCTTGTTTTCTGCCTCACCCGACCTCACCTTTCCCGTTAAGCAGCCATAGTGTGTTTTGTAAACGTGTGTCTCTGTTCTGTTTTGTAATTCAGTTCAAGTGTAGCGGTTTTTACATTCCCTCTATAAGTGATATCTTATGATAAGTGTCGTTTTCTGGTTGACTTATTTCACTTAGAATCGTCGTACCTAAATCCACTCATCATGCTGCTACTAGCCTTATGACGTTGATTTCCTGGCTGAGTGATATTCCATTGTACATAAGGACCACAACTTCTTTATCCATTTTTTTCTTTCCTGGGATATTTAAGGTGTAACGAAGTGGAGGTTCTTGTCAACAGAGCAGCCCTAAACTTTGGGGTGCCTGTGTCTTGCTGATTTTTACTTTTCCCAATTTATACACCCATGAGTGGAAGTGCCCTATGCTCTCTAAGCTGAGTTTTTTAGAGGTTTCAGGACACACCGTACACTTCTCCAGAGTGGCTGTTGGCAATTTACATCACGCCCATCAGCGTAGCAAGGCTCCCGTTTCTCCATGGCCTGTCCTGCATTTCTGGTTTTGACACTTTATTCAGCATGGCCCTTTTGACCGATGGGAAGCGAGACTTCTTTGTAGCGCTGATTTGCCTTTCCAGGTTGCTTGGTTGGCCAAAAAGGGCGTATGCGTTTTTTCCTGAATATATTCAGGAAAAAACGCATACGCCCTTTTTGGCCAAGGGCATCATGGTCGAGGTTTTGCCGCCTTTCCTGTGCTTTAAAGGCGATTCGAATCTACCTCCTGAAATCTGTGTCCTGCAATTCTGCCTTGCTTTCAAATCCTCTTCGTTGCCTTCCCTCAATATATTTGTGGACGAGAGTTATCATTTCTAACTCTGCAGGTTTGTGAATTGCAGTGCCCCTGAGCTCCATTTTTCAACTCGCTTTCTTTGGAGCTGGCCGCAAAAGCGCAGGATTGCTTCAGGCCCTATTCTGGTTCCGGGCGGCAGGCTGAGCCTGTGGTTAATTCTTCTTCCTGATGGGAAAATAGAGTGACCTGTGCCTGTCCCAACACCTAGAGCTAGTCTCTCATTGGTTCCCCCTCTTCCCGTTCATCCTCAGGACAAATTGCAACCTGTACGGAACAGGAGGTTAAAGGTGCTGATTCTCGAAGGAGGGAGATTGCTAGTAAAGCGGCTGTAATGGCCAACCCGAGCACAAGGAGATGAGAAATGAGGTGCGTTTTAGAAACCTTTCCCGATCACACCGTGTACCATCATCTGGGTTTCTCATGCATGTTTTCGATGTAGGAAGATGCCCTTGAACCTGGAGATTTTGGACCCATGGGATGGATACCACGCAGTATTACTTTAAAGGGTCTGCTTTTGCTCACCCAATCTCACCAAACCTCTCAGCCCCAAGAGTGTCCACCCTTATGTCTCAATCAGCTGTGGGTCTAGAGATGGTCAATCCAGGTGGCATCACAGCCCCTGAACGAATTTTGTAAGAATTTCTCTCTCTTTCACTGTCTTTGTTTCACGGGTTTTTAAAAGTCATTGATTTTTATAATGGGGTTTAGCTGCTTTTCACTGGTGTGTTTATGCCGCTTTACACCCACTTGACTCACTTACAGAGGGAAATCAATACATTGGTTTTAAGATTCTTACTAGTCAGATATATTCTTGGGCGGTGAACAGGGGGTGTTTAGTCCACTTCACTGAGCAAGGAGTAGGTCTTGTCTATTACATATTGGGTTTATGGAACGGTATCTGAGCTAATTTGAAACCCTTGTTTTATGCATCACCCCACCTCACCTTTCCCGTTAAGCAGCCATAGTGTGTCTTCTAAACGTGTGACGCTGTTCTGTTTTGTAATTCAGTTCAAGTGTAGCGGTTTTTACATTCCCTCTCTAAGTGATATCTTATGATAAGTGTCTTTTTCTGTATGACTTATTTCACTTAGAATCGTCGTACCTAAATCCTCTCATCATGCTGCTACTAGCCTTATGACGTTAATTTCATGGCTGAGTGATATGCCATTGTACATATGGACAACAACTTCCTTATCCATTTTTCTCTTTCCTGCGATATTTAAGGTGTAACGAAGTGGAGGTTTTGTCAACAGAGCAACCCTAAACTTTGGGGTGCCTGTGTCCTACTGATTTTTAGTTTTCCCAATTTATACGCCCATGAGTGGAAGTGCCCTATGCTCTCTAAGCTGAGTTTTTTAGATGTTTCAGGACACCCCGTACCCTTCTCCAGAGTGGCTGTTGGCAATTTACATCCCGCCCATCAGCGTAGCAAGGCTCCCGTTTCTCCATGGCCTGTCCTGCATTTCTGGTTTTGACACTTTATTCAGCATGGCCCTTTTGACCGATGGGAAGCGAGACTTCTTTGTAGCGCTGATTTGCCTTTCCAGGTTGCTTGCTTGGCCAAAAAGGGCGTATGCGTTTTTTCCTGAATATATTCAGGAAAAAACGCATACGCCCTTTTTGGCCAAGGGCATCATTGTCGAGGTTTTGCCGCTTTTCCTGAGCTTTAAAGGCGATTCGACTCTACCTCCTGAAATCTGTTTCCTGCAATTCTGCCTTGCTTTCAAATCCTCTTCGTTGCCTTCCCTCAATATATTTGTGGACGAGAGTTATCATTTATAACTCTGCAGGTTTGTGAATTGCAGTGCCCCTGAGCTCGATTTTTCAACTCGCTTTTTTGGGAGCTGGCGGCAAAAGCACAGGATTGCTTCAGGCCCTGTTCTGCTTCCGGGCGGCAGGCTGAGCCTGTGGTTAATTCTTCTTCCTGATGGGAAAATAGAGTGACCTGTGCCTGTCCCAACACCTAGAGCTAGTCTCTTACTGGTTCCACCTCTTCCCGTTCATCCTCAGGACAAATTGCAACCTGTACGGAACAGGAGGTTAAAGGTGCTGATTCTCGAAGGAGGGAGATTGCTAGTAAAGCGGCTGTAATGGCCAACCCGAGCACAAGGAGATGAGAAATGAGGTGCGTTTTAGAAACCTTTCCCGATCACACCGTGTACCATCTTCCGAGTTTCTCATGCATGTTTTCGATGTAGGAAGATGCCCTTGAACCTGGAGATTTTGGACCCATGGGATGGGTACCACGCAGTATTACTTTAAAGGGTCTGCGTTTGCTCACCCAACCTCACCAAACCTCTCAGCCCCAAGAGTGTCCACCCTTATGTCTCAATCTGCTGTGGGTCTAGAGATGGTCTATCCAGGTGGCATCACAGCCCCTGAAAGAATTTTGTAAGAATTTCTCTCTCTTTCACTGTCTTTGTTTCACGGGTTTTTAAAAGTCATTGATTTTTATAATGGGGTTTAGCTGCTTTTCACTGGTGTGTTTATGCCGCTTTACACCCACTTGACTCACTTACAGAGGGATATCAATACATTGGTTTTAAGATTCTTACTAGTCAGATATATTCTTGGGCGGTGAACAGGGGGTGTTTAGTCCACTTCACTGAGCAAGGAGTAGGTCTTGTCTATTACATATTGGGTTTATGGAACGGTATCTGAGCTAATTTGAAACCCTTGTTTTATGCATCACCCCACCTCACCTTTCCCGTTAAGCAGCCATAGTGTGTCTTCTAAACGTGTGACGCTGTTCTGTTTTGTAATTCAGTTCAAGTGTAGCGGTTTTTACATTCCCTCTCTAAGTGATATCTTATGATAAGTGTCTTTTTCTGTGTGACTTATTTCACTTAGAATCGTCATACCTAAATCCTCTCATCATGCTGCTACTAGCCTTATGACGTTAATTTCATGGCTGAGTGATATGCCATTGTACAGAAGGACCACAACTTCCTTATCCATTTTTCTCTTTACTGGGATATTTAAGGTGTAACGAAGTGGAGGTTCTTGTCAACAGAGCAGCCCTAAACTTTGGGGTGCCTGTGTCTTGCTGATTTTTAGTTTTCCCAATTTATACGCCCATGAGTGGAAGTGCCCTATGCTCTCTAAGCTGAGTTTTTTAGATGTTTCAGGACACACCGTACACTTCTCCAGAGTGGCTGTTTGCAATTTACATCGCGCCTATCAGCGAAGCAAGGCTCCCGTTTCTCCATGGCCTGTCCTGCATTTCTGGTTTTGACACTTTATTCAGCATGACCCTTTTGACCGATGGGAAGCGAGACTTCTTTGTAGCGCTGATTTGCCTTTCCAGGTTGCTTGGTTGGCCAAAAAGGGCGTATGCGTTTTTTCCTGAATATATTCAGGAAAAAACGCATACGCCCTTTTTGGCCAAGGGCATCATGGTCGAGGTTTTGCCGCTTTTCCTGTGCTTTAAAGGCGATTCGACTCTACCTCCTGAAATCTGTTTCCAGCAATTCTGCCTTGCTTTCAAATCCTCCTCGTTGCCTTCCCTCAATATATTTGTGGACGAGAGTTATCATTTATAACTCTGCAGGTTTGTGAATTGCAGTGCCCCTGAGCTCGATTTTTCAACTCGCTTTTTTGGGAGCTGGCGGCAAAAGCACAGGATTGCTTCAGGCCCTGTTCTGCTTCCGGGCGGCAGGCTGAACCTGTGGTTAATTCTTCTTCCTGATGGGAAAATAGAGTGACCTGTGCCTGTCCCAACACCTAGAGCTAGTCTCTCACTGGTTCCCCCTCTTCCCGTTCATCCTGAGGACAAATTGCAACCTGTACGGAACAGGAGGTTAAAGGTGCTGATTCTCGAAGGAGGGAGATTGCTAGTAAAGTGGCTGTAATGGCCAACCCGAGCACAAGGAGATGAGAAATGAGGTGCGTTTTAGAAACCTTTCCCGATCACACGGTGTACCATCTTCTGGGTTTCTCATGCATGTTTTCGATGTAGGAAGATGGCCTTGAACCTGGAGATTTTGGACCCATGGGATGGGTACCACGCAGTATTACTTTAAAGGGTCTGCCTTTTCTCACCGAACCTAACCAAACCTCTCAGCCCCAAGAGTGTCCACCCTTATTTCTCAATCAGCTGTGGGTCTAGAGATGGTCAATCCAGGTGGCATCACAGCCCCTGAACGAATTTTGTAAGAATTTCTCTCTCTTTCACTGTCTTTGTTTCACGGGTTTTTAAAAGTAATTGATTTTTATAATGGGGTTTAGCTGCTTTTCACTGCTGTGTTTATGCCGCTTTACACCCACTTGACTCACTTACAGAGGGATATCAATACTTTGGTTTTAAGATTCTTACTAGTCAGATATATTATTGGGCGGTGAACAGGGGGTGTTGAGTCCAGTTCACTGAGCAAGGAGTAGGTCTTGTCTATTACATATTGGGTTCATGGAACGGTATCTGAGCTAATTTGAAACCCTTGTTTTATGCATCACCCCACCTCACCTTTCCCGTTAAGCAGCCATAGTGTGTCTTCTAAACGTGTGACGCTGTTCTGTTTTGTAATTCAGTTCAAGTGTAGCGGTTTTTACATTCCCTCTCTAAGTGATATCTTATGATAAGTGTCTTTTTCTGTGTGACTTATTTCACTTAGAATCGTCGTACCTAAATCCTCTCATCATGCTGCTACTAGCCTTATGACGTTAATTTCATGGCTGAGTGATATGCCATTGTACATATGGACAACAACTTCCTTATCCATTTTTCTCTTTCCTGCGATATTTAAGGTGTAACGAAGTGGAGGTTTTGTCAACAGAGCAACCCTAAACTTTGGGGTGCCTGTGTCCTACTGATTTTTAGTTTTCCCAATTTATACGCCCATGAGTGGAAGTGCCCTATGCTCTCTAAGCTGAGTTTTTTAGATGTTTCAGGACACCCCGTACCCTTCTCCAGAGTGGCTATTGGCAATTTACATCCCGCCCATCAGCGTAGCAAGGCTCCCGTTTCTCCATGGCCTGTCCTGCATTTCTGGTTTTGACACTTTATTCAGCATGGCCCTTTTGACCGATGGGAAGCGAGACTTCTTTGTAGCGCTGATTTGCCTTTCCAGGTTGCTTGCTTGGCCAAAAAGGGCGTATGCGTTTTTTCCTGAATATATTCAGGAAAAAACGCATACGCCCTTTTTGGCCAAGGGCATCATTGTCGAGGTTTTGCCGCTTTTCCTGAGCTTTAAAGGCGATTCGACTCTACCTCCTGAAATCTGTTTCCTGCTATTCTGCCTTGCTTTCAAATCCTCTTCGTTGCCTTCCCTCAATATATTTGTGGACGAGAGTTATCATTTATAACTCTGCAGGTTTGTGAATTGCAGTGCCCCTGAGCTCGATTTTTCAACTCGCTTTTTTGGGAGCTGGCGGCAAAAGCACAGGATTGCTTCAGGCCCTGTTCTGCTTCCGGGCGGCAGGCTGAGCCTGTGGTTAATTCTTCTTCCTGATGGGAAAATAGAGTGACCTGTGCCTGTCCCAACACCTAGAGCTAGTCTCTTACTGGTTCCACCTCTTCCCGTTCATCCTCAGGACAAATTGCAACCTGTACGGAACAGGAGGTTAAAGGTGCTGATTCTCGAAGGAGGGAGATTGCTAGTAAAGCGGCTGTAATGGCCAACCCGAGCACAAGGAGATGAGAAATGAGGTGCGTTTTAGAAACCTTTCCCGATCACACCGTGTACCATCTTCCGAGTTTCTCATGCATGTTTTCGATGTAGGGAGATGCCCTTGAACCTGGAGATTTTGGACCCATGGGATGGGTACCACGCAGTATTACTTTAAAGGGTCTGCGTTTGCTCACCCAACCTCACTAAACCTCTCAGCCCCAAGAGTGTCCACCCTTATGTCTCAATCTGCTGTGGGTCTAGAGATGGTCTATCCAGGTGGCATCACAGCCCCTGAACGAATTTTGTAAGAATTTCTCTCTCTTTCACTGTCTTTGTTTCACGGGTTTTTAAAAGTCATTGATTTTTATAATGGGGTTTAGCTGCTTTTCACTGGTGTGTTTATGCCGCTTTACACCCACTTGACTCACTTACAGAGGGAAATCAATACATTGGTTTTAAGATTCTTACTAGTCAGATATATTCTTGGGCGGTGAACAGGGGGTGTTTAGTCCACTTCACTGAGCAAGGAGTAGGTCTTGTCTATTACATATTGGGTTTATGGAACGGTATCTGAGCTAATTTGAAACCCTTGTTTTATGCATCACCCCACCTCACCTTTCCCGTTAAGCAGCCATAGTGTGTCTTCTAAACGTGTGACGCTGTTCTGTTTTGTAATTCAGTTCAAGTGTAGCGGTTTTTACATTCCCTCTCTAAGTGATATCTTATGATAAGTGTCTTTTTCTGTATGACTTATTTCACTTAGAATCGTCGTACCTAAATCCTCTCATCATGCTGCTACTAGCCTTATGACGTTAATTTCATGGCTGAGTGATATGCCATTGTACATATGGACAACAACTTCCTTATCCATTTTTCTCTTTCCTGCGATATTTAAGGTGTAACGAAGTGGAGGTTTTGTCAACAGAGCAACCCTAAACTTTGGGGTGCCTGTGTCCTACTGATTTTTAGTTTTCCCAATTTATACGCCCATGAGTGGAAGTGCCCTATGCTCTCTAAGCTGAGTTTTTTAGATGTTTCAGGACACCCCGTACCCTTCTCCAGAGTGGCTGTTGGCAATTTACATCCCACCCATCAGCGTAGCAAGGCTCCCGTTTCTCCATGGCCTGTCCTGCATTTCTGGTTTTGACACTTTATTCAGCATGGCCCTTTTGACCGATGGGAAGCGAGACTTCTTTGTAGCGCTGATTTGCCTTTCCAGGTTGCTTGCTTGGCCAAAAAGGGCGTATGCGTTTTTTCCTGAATATATTCAGGAAAAAACGCATACGCCCTTTTTGGCCAAGGGCATCATTGTCGAGGTTTTGCCGCTTTTCCTGAGCTTTAAAGGCGATTCGACTCTACCTCCTGAAATCTGTTTCCTGCAATTCTGCCTTGCTTTCAAATCCTCTTCGTTGCCTTCCCTCAATATATTTGTGGACGAGAGTTATCATTTATAACTCTGCAGGTTTGTGAATTGCAGTGCCCCTGAGCTCGATTTTTCAACTCGCTTTTTTGGGAGCTGGCGGCAAAAGCACAGGATTGCTTCAGGCCCTGTTCTGCTTCCGGGCGGCAGGCTGAGCCTGTGGTTAATTCTTCTTCCTGATGGGAAAATAGAGTGACCTGTGCCTGTCCCAACACCTAGAGCTAGTCTCTTACTGGTTCCACCTCTTCCCGTTCATCCTCAGGACAAATTGCAACCTGTACGGAACAGGAGGTTAAAGGTGCTGATTCTCGAAGGAGGGAGATTGCTAGTAAAGCGGCTGTAATGGCCAACCCGAGCACAAGGAGATGAGAAATGAGGTGCGTTTTAGAAACCTTTCCCGATCACACCGTGTACCATCTTCCGAGTTTCTCATGCATGTTTTCGATGTAGGAAGATGCCCTTGAACCTGGAGATTTTGGACCCATGGGATGGGTACCACGCAGTATTACTTTAAAGGGTCTGCGTTTGCTCACCCAACCTCACCAAACCTCTCAGCCCCAAGAGTGTCCACCCTTATGTCTCAATCTGCTGTGGGTCTAGAGATGGTCTATCCAGGTGGCATCACAGCCCCTGAACGAATTTTGTAAGAATTTCTCTCTCTTTCACTGTCTTTGTTTCACGGGTTTTTAAAAGTCATTGATTTTTATAATGGGGTTTAGCTGCTTTTCACTGGTGTGTTTATGCCGCTTTACACCCACTTGACTCACTTACAGAGGGATATCAATACATTGGTTTTAAGATTCTTACTAGTCAGATATATTCTTGGGCGGTGAACAGGGGGTGTTTAGTCCACTTCACTGAGCAAGGAGTAGGTCTTGTCTATTACATATTGGGTTTATGGAACGGTATCTGAGCTAATTTGAAACCCTTGTTTTATGCATCACCCCACCTCACCTTTCCCGTTAAGCAGCCATAGTGTGTCTTCTAAACGTGTGACGCTGTTCTGTTTTGTAATTCAGTTCAAGTGTAGCGGTTTTTACATTCCCTCTCTAAGTGATATCTTATGATAAGTGTCTTTTTCTGTGTGACTTATTTCACTTAGAATCGTCATACCTAAATCCTCTCATCATGCTGCTACTAGCCTTATGACGTTAATTTCATGGCTGAGTGATATGCCATTGTACAGAAGGACCACAACTTCCTTATCCATTTTTCTCTTTACTGGGATATTTAAGGTGTAACGAAGTGGAGGTTCTTGTCAACAGAGCAGCCCTAAACTTTGGGGTGCCTGTGTCTTGCTGATTTTTAGTTTTCCCAATTTATACGCCCATGAGTGGAAGTGCCCTATGCTCTCTAAGCTGAGTTTTTTAGATGTTTCAGGACACACCGTACACTTCTCCAGAGTGGCTGTTTGCAATTTACATCGCGCCTATCAGCGAAGCAAGGCTCCCGTTTCTCCATGGCCTGTCCTGCATTTCTGGTTTTGACACTTTATTCAGCATGGCCCTTTTGACCGATGGGAAGCGAGACTTCTTTGTAGCGCTGATTTGCCTTTCCAGGTTGCTTGGTTGGCCAAAAAGGGCGTATGCGTTTTTTCCTGAATATATTCAGGAAAAAACGCATACGCCCTTTTTGGCCAAGGGCATCATGGTCGAGGTTTTGCCGCTTTTCCTGTGCTTTAAAGGCGATTCGACTCTACCTCCTGAAATCTGTTTCCAGCAATTCTGCCTTGCTTTCAAATCCTCCTCGTTGCCTTCCCTCAATATATTTGTGGACGAGAGTTATCATTTATAACTCTGCAGGTTTGTGAATTGCAGTGCCCCTGAGCTCGATTTTTCAACTCGCTTTTTTGGGAGCTGGCGGCAAAAGCACAGGATTGCTTCAGGCCCTGTTCTGCTTCCGGGCGGCAGGCTGAACCTGTGGTTAATTCTTCTTCCTGATGGGAAAATAGAGTGACCTGTGCCTGTCCCAACACCTAGAGCTAGTCTCTCACTGGTTCCCCCTCTTCCCGTTCATCCTGAGGACAAATTGCAACCTGTACGGAACAGGAGGTTAAAGGTGCTGATTCTCGAAGGAGGGAGATTGCTAGTAAAGTGGCTGTAATGGCCAACCCGAGCACAAGGAGATGAGAAATGAGGTGCGTTTTAGAAACCTTTCCCGATCACACGGTGTACCATCTTCTGGGTTTCTCATGCATGTTTTCGATGTAGGAAGATGCCCTTGAACCTGGAGATTTTGGACCCATGGGATGGGTACCACGCAGTATTACTTTAAAGGGTCTGCCTTTTCTCACCGAACCTAACCAAACCTCTCAGCCCCAAGAGTGTCCACCCTTATGTCTCAATCAGCTGTGGGTCTAGAGATGGTCAATCCAGGTGGCATCACAGCCCCTGAACGAATTTTGTAAGAATTTCTCTCTCTTTCACTGTCTTTGTTTCACGGGTTTTTAAAAGTAATTGATTTTTATAATGGGGTTTAGCTGCTTTTCACTGCTGTGTTTATGCCGCTTTACACCCACTTGACTCACTTACAGAGGGATATCAATACTTTGGTTTTAAGATTCTTACTAGTCAGATATATTCTTGGGCGGTGAACAGGGGGTGTTGAGTCCAGTTCACTGAGCAAGGAGTAGGTCTTGTCTATTACATATTGGGTTCATGGAACGGTATCTGAGCTAATTTGAAACCCTTGTTTTATGCATCACCCCACCTCACCTTTCCCGTTAAGCAGCCATAGTGTGTCTTCTAAACGTGTGACGCTGTTCTGTTTTGTAATTCAGTTCAAGTGTAGCGGTTTTTACATTCCCTCTCTAAGTGATATCTTATGATAAGTGTCTTTTTCTGTGTGACTTATTTCACTTAGAATCGTCGTACCTAAATCCTCTCATCATGCTGCTACTAGCCTTATGACGTTAATTTCATGGCTGAGTGATATGCCATTGTACATATGGACAACAACTTCCTTATCCATTTTTCTCTTTCCTGCGATATTTAAGGTGTAACGAAGTGGAGGTTTTGTCAACAGAGCAACCCTAAACTTTGGGGTGCCTGTGTCCTACTGATTTTTAGTTTTCCCAATTTATACGCCCATGAGTGGAAGTGCCCTATGCTCTCTAAGCTGAGTTTTTTAGATGTTTCAGGACACCCCGTACCCTTCTCCAGAGTGGCTGTTGGCAATTTACATCCCGCCCATCAGCGTAGCAAGGCTCCCGTTTCTCCATGGCCTGTCCTGCATTTCTGGTTTTGACACTTTATTCAGCATGGCCCTTTTGACCGATGGGAAGCGAGACTTCTTTGTAGCGCTGATTTGCCTTTCCAGGTTGCTTGCTTGGCCAAAAAGGGCGTATGCGTTTTTTCCTGAATATATTCAGGAAAAAACGCATACGCCCTTTTTGGCCAAGGGCATCATTGTCGAGGTTTTGCCGCTTTTCCTGAGCTTTAAAGGCGATTCGACTCTACCTCCTGAAATCTGTTTCCTGCTATTCTGCCTTGCTTTCAAATCCTCTTCGTTGCCTTCCCTCAATATATTTGTGGACGAGAGTTATCATTTATAACTCTGCAGGTTTGTGAATTGCAGTGCCCCTGAGCTCGATTTTTCAACTCGCTTTTTTGGGAGCTGGCGGCAAAAGCACAGGATTGCTTCAGGCCCTGTTCTGCTTCCGGGCGGCAGGCTGAGCCTGTGGTTAATTCTTCTTCCTGATGGGAAAATAGAGTGACCTGTGCCTGTCCCAACACCTAGAGCTAGTCTCTTACTGGTTCCACCTCTTCCCGTTCATCCTCAGGACAAATTGCAACCTGTACGGAACAGGAGGTTAAAGGTGCTGATTCTCGAAGGAGGGAGATTGCTAGTAAAGCGGCTGTAATGGCCAACCCGAGCACAAGGAGATGAGAAATGAGGTGCGTTTTAGAAACCTTTCCCGATCACACCGTGTACCATCTTCCGAGTTTCTCATGCATGTTTTCGATGTAGGGAGATGCCCTTGAACCTGGAGATTTTGGACCCATGGGATGGGTACCACGCAGTATTACTTTAAAGGGTCTGCGTTTGCTCACCCAACCTCACTAAACCTCTCAGCCCCAAGAGTGTCCACCCTTATGTCTCAATCTGCTGTGGGTCTAGAGATGGTCTATCCAGGTGGCATCACAGCCCCTGAACGAATTTTGTAAGAATTTCTCTCTCTTTCACTGTCTTTGTTTCACGGGTTTTTAAAAGTCATTGATTTTTATAATGGGGTTTAGCTGCTTTTCACTGGTGTGTTTATGCCGCTTTACACCCACTTGACTCACTTACAGAGGGAAATCAATACATTGGTTTTAAGATTCTTACTAGTCAGATATATTCTTGGGCGGTGAACAGGGGGTGTTTAGTCCACTTCACTGAGCAAGGAGTAGGTCTTGTCTATTACATATTGGGTTTATGGAACGGTATCTGAGCTAATTTGAAACCCTTGTTTTATGCATCACCCCACCTCACCTTTCCCGTTAAGCAGCCATAGTGTGTCTTCTAAACGTGTGACGCTGTTCTGTTTTGTAATTCAGTTCAAGTGTAGCGGTTTTTACATTCCCTCTCTAAGTGATATCTTATGATAAGTGTCTTTTTCTGTATGACTTATTTCACTTAGAATCGTCGTACCTAAATCCTCTCATCATGCTGCTACTAGCCTTATGACGTTAATTTCATGGCTGAGTGATATGCCATTGTACATATGGACAACAACTTCCTTATCCATTTTTCTCTTTCCTGCGATATTTAAGGTGTAACGAAGTGGAGGTTTTGTCAACAGAGCAACCCTAAACTTTGGGGTGCCTGTGTCCTACTGATTTTTAGTTTTCCCAATTTATACGCCCATGAGTGGAAGTGCCCTATGCTCTCTAAGCTGAGTTTTTTAGATGTTTCAGGACACCCCGTACCCTTCTCCAGAGTGGCTGTTGGCAATTTACATCCCGCCCATCAGCGTAGCAAGGCTCCCGTTTCTCCATGGCCTGTCCTGCATTTCTGGTTTTGACACTTTATTCAGCATGGCCCTTTTGACCGATGGGAAGCGAGACTTCTTTGTAGCGCTGATTTGCCTTTCCAGGTTGCTTGCTTGGCCAAAAAGGGCGTATGCGTTTTTTCCTGAATATATTCAGGAAAAAACGCATACGCCCTTTTTGGCCAAGGGCATCATTGTCGAGGTTTTGCCGCTTTTCCTGAGCTTTAAAGGCGATTCGACTCTACCTCCTGAAATCTGTTTCCTGCAATTCTGCCTTGCTTTCAAATCCTCTTCGTTGCCTTCCCTCAATATATTTGTGGACGAGAGTTATCATTTATAACTCTGCAGGTTTGTGAATTGCAGTGCCCCTGAGCTCGATTTTTCAACTCGCTTTTTTGGGAGCTGGCGGCAAAAGCACAGGATTGCTTCAGGCCCTGTTCTGCTTCCGGGCGGCAGGCTGAGCCTGTGGTTAATTCTTCTTCCTGATGGGAAAATAGAGTGACCTGTGCCTGTCCCAACACCTAGAGCTAGTCTCTTACTGGTTCCACCTCTTCCCGTTCATCCTCAGGACAAATTGCAACCTGTACGGAACAGGAGGTTAAAGGTGCTGATTCTCGAAGGAGGGAGATTGCTAGTAAAGCGGCTGTAATGGCCAACCCGAGCACAAGGAGATGAGAAATGAGGTGCGTTTTAGAAACCTTTCCCGATCACACCGTGTACCATCTTCCGAGTTTCTCATGCATGTTTTCGATGTAGGAAGATGCCCTTGAACCTGGAGATTTTGGACCCATGGGATGGGTACCACGCAGTATTACTTTAAAGGGTCTGCGTTTGCTCACCCAACCTCACCAAACCTCTCAGCCCCAAGAGTGTCCACCCTTATGTCTCAATCTGCTGTGGGTCTAGAGATGGTCTATCCAGGTGGCATCACAGCCCCTGAACGAATTTTGTAAGAATTTCTCTCTCTTTCACTGTCTTTGTTTCACGGGTTTTTAAAAGTCATTGATTTTTATAATGGGGTTTAGCTGCTTTTCACTGGTGTGTTTATGCCGCTTTACACCCACTTGACTCACTTACAGAGGGATATCAATACATTGGTTTTAAGATTCTTACTAGTCAGATATATTCTTGGGCGGTGAACAGGGGGTGTTTAGTCCACTTCACTGAGCAAGGAGTAGGTCTTGTCTATTACATATTGGGTTTATGGAACGGTATCTGAGCTAATTTGAAACCCTTGTTTTATGCATCACCCCACCTCACCTTTCCCGTTAAGCAGCCATAGTGTGTCTTCTAAACGTGTGACGCTGTTCTGTTTTGTAATTCAGTTCAAGTGTAGCGGTTTTTACATTCCCTCTCTAAGTGATATCTTATGATAAGTGTCTTTTTCTGTGTGACTTATTTCACTTAGAATCGTCATACCTAAATCCTCTCATCATGCTGCTACTAGCCTTATGACGTTAATTTCATGGCTGAGTGATATGCCATTGTACAGAAGGACCACAACTTCCTTATCCATTTTTCTCTTTACTGGGATATTTAAGGTGTAACGAAGTGGAGGTTCTTGTCAACAGAGCAGCCCTAAACTTTGGGGTGCCTGTGTCTTGCTGATTTTTAGTTTTCCCAATTTATACGCCCATGAGTGGAAGTGCCCTATGCTCTCTAAGCTGAGTTTTTTAGATGTTTCAGGACACACCGTACACTTCTCCAGAGTGGCTGTTTGCAATTTACATCGCGCCTATCAGCGAAGCAAGGCTCCCGTTTCTCCATGGCCTGTCCTGCATTTCTGGTTTTGACACTTTATTCAGCATGGCCCTTTTGACCGATGGGAAGCGAGACTTCTTTGTAGCGCTGATTTGCCTTTCCAGGTTGCTTGGTTGGCCAAAAAGGGCGTATGCGTTTTTTCCTGAATATATTCAGGAAAAAACGCATACGCCCTTTTTGGCCAAGGGCATCATGGTCGAGGTTTTGCCGCTTTTCCTGTGCTTTAAAGGCGATTCGACTCTACCTCCTGAAATCTGTTTCCAGCAATTCTGCCTTGCTTTCAAATCCTCCTCGTTGCCTTCCCTCAATATATTTGTGGACGAGTGTTATCATTTATAACTCTGCAGGTTTGTGAATTGCAGTGCCCCTGAGCTCGATTTTTCAACTCGCTTTTTTGGGAGCTGGCGGCAAAAGCACAGGATTGCTTCAGGCCCTGTTCTGCTTCCGGGCGGCAGGCTGAACCTGTGGTTAATTCTTCTTCCTGATGGGAAAATAGAGTGACCTGTGCCTGTCCCAACACCTAGAGCTAGTCTCTCACTGGTTCCCCCTCTTCCCGTTCATCCTGAGGACAAATTGCAACCTGTACGGAACAGGAGGTTAAAGGTGCTGATTCTCGAAGGAGGGAGATTGCTAGTAAAGTGGCTGTAATGGCCAACCCGAGCACAAGGAGATGAGAAATGAGGTGCGTTTTAGAAACCTTTCCCGATCACACGGTGTACCATCTTCTGGGTTTCTCATGCATGTTTTCGATGTAGGAAGATGCCCTTGAACCTGGAGATTTTGGACCCATGGGATGGGTACCACGCAGTATTACTTTAAAGGGTCTGCCTTTTCTCACCGAACCTAACCAAACCTCTCAGCCCCAAGAGTGTCCACCCTTATGTCTCAATCAGCTGTGGGTCTAGAGATGGTCAATCCAGGTGGCATCACAGCCCCTGAACGAATTTTGTAAGAATTTCTCTCTCTTTCACTGTCTTTGTTTCACGGGTTTTTAAAAGTAATTGATTTTTATAATGGGGTTTAGCTGCTTTTCACTGCTGTGTTTATGCCGCTTTACACCCACTTGACTCACTTACAGAGGGATATCAATACTTTGGTTTTAAGATTCTTACTAGTCAGATATATTATTGGGCGGTGAACAGGGGGTGTTGAGTCCAGTTCACTGAGCAAGGAGTAGGTCTTGTCTATTACATATTGGGTTCATGGAACGGTATCTGAGCTAATTTGAAACCCTTGTTTTATGCATCACCCCACCTCACCTTTCCCGTTAAGCAGCCATAGTGTGTCTTCTAAACGTGTGACGCTGTTCTGTTTTGTAATTCAGTTCAAGTGTAGCGGTTTTTACATTCCCTCTCTAAGTGATATCTTATGATAAGTGTCTTTTTCTGTGTGACTTATTTCACTTAGAATCGTCGTACCTAAATCCTCTCATCATGCTGCTACTAGCCTTATGACGTTAATTTCATGGCTGAGTGATATGCCATTGTACATATGGACAACAACTTCCTTATCCATTTTTCTCTTTCCTGCGATATTTAAGGTGTAACGAAGTGGAGGTTTTGTCAACAGAGCAACCCTAAACTTTGGGGTGCCTGTGTCCTACTGATTTTTAGTTTTCCCAATTTATACGCCCATGAGTGGAAGTGCCCTATGCTCTCTAAGCTGAGTTTTTTAGATGTTTCAGGACACCCCGTACCCTTCTCCAGAGTGGCTGTTGGCAATTTACATCCCACCCATCAGCGTAGCAAGGCTCCCGTTTCTCCATGGCCTGTCCTGCATTTCTGGTTTTGACACTTTATTCAGCATGGCCCTTTTGACCGATGGGAAGCGAGACTTCTTTGTAGCGCTGATTTGCCTTTCCAGGTTGCTTGCTTGGCCAAAAAGGGCGTATGCGTTTTTTCCTGAATATATTCAGGAAAAAACGCATACGCCCTTTTTGGCCAAGGGCATCATTGTCGAGGTTTTGCCGCTTTTCCTGAGCTTTAAAGGCGATTCGACTCTACCTCCTGAAATCTGTTTCCTGCAATTCTGCCTTGCTTTCAAATCCTCTTCGTTGCCTTCCCTCAATATATTTGTGGACGAGAGTTATCATTTATAACTCTGCAGGTTTGTGAATTGCAGTGCCCCTGAGCTCGATTTTTCAACTCGCTTTTTTGGGAGCTGGCGGCAAAAGCACAGGATTGCTTCAGGCCCTGTTCTGCTTCCGGGCGGCAGGCTGAGCCTGTGGTTAATTCTTCTTCCTGATGGGAAAATAGAGTGACCTGTGCCTGTCCCAACACCTAGAGCTAGTCTCTTACTGGTTCCACCTCTTCCCGTTCATCCTCAGGACAAATTGCAACCTGTACGGAACAGGAGGTTAAAGGTGCTGATTCTCGAAGGAGGGAGATTGCTAGTAAAGCGGCTGTAATGGCCAACCCGAGCACAAGGAGATGAGAAATGAGGTGCGTTTTAGAAACCTTTCCCGATCACACCGTGTACCATCTTCCGAGTTTCTCATGCATGTTTTCGATGTAGGAAGATGCCCTTGAACCTGGAGATTTTGGACCCATGGGATGGGTACCACGCAGTATTACTTTAAAGGGTCTGCGTTTGCTCACCCAACCTCACCAAACCTCTCAGCCCCAAGAGTGTCCACCCTTATGTCTCAATCTGCTGTGGGTCTAGAGATGGTCTATCCAGGTGGCATCACAGCCCCTGAACGAATTTTGTAAGAATTTCTCTCTCTTTCACTGTCTTTGTTTCACGGGTTTTTAAAAGTCATTGATTTTTATAATGGGGTTTAGCTGCTTTTCACTGGTGTGTTTATGCCGCTTTACACCCACTTGACTCACTTACAGAGGGATATCAATACATTGGTTTTAAGATTCTTACTAGTCAGATATATTCTTGGGCGGTGAACAGGGGGTGTTTAGTCCACTTCACTGAGCAAGGAGTAGGTCTTGTCTATTACATATTGGGTTTATGGAACGGTATCTGAGCTAATTTGAAACCCTTGTTTTATGCATCACCCCACCTCACCTTTCCCGTTAAGCAGCCATAGTGTGTCTTCTAAACGTGTGACGCTGTTCTGTTTTGTAATTCAGTTCAAGTGTAGCGGTTTTTACATTCCCTCTCTAAGTGATATCTTATGATAAGTGTCTTTTTCTGTGTGACTTATTTCACTTAGAATCGTCATACCTAAATCCTCTCATCATGCTGCTACTAGCCTTATGACGTTAATTTCATGGCTGAGTGATATGCCATTGTACAGAAGGACCACAACTTCCTTATCCATTTTTCTCTTTACTGGGATATTTAAGGTGTAACGAAGTGGAGGTTCTTGTCAACAGAGCAGCCCTAAACTTTGGGGTGCCTGTGTCTTGCTGATTTTTAGTTTTCCCAATTTATACGCCCATGAGTGGAAGTGCCCTATGCTCTCTAAGCTGAGTTTTTTAGATGTTTCAGGACACACCGTACACTTCTCCAGAGTGGCTGTTTGCAATTTACATCGCGCCTATCAGCGAAGCAAGGCTCCCGTTTCTCCATGGCCTGTCCTGCATTTCTGGTTTTGACACTTTATTCAGCATGGCCCTTTTGACCGATGGGAAGCGAGACTTCTTTGTAGCGCTGATTTGCCTTTCCAGGTTGCTTGGTTGGCCAAAAAGGGCGTATGCGTTTTTTCCTGAATATATTCAGGAAAAAACGCATACGCCCTTTTTGGCCAAGGGCATCATGGTCGAGGTTTTGCCGCTTTTCCTGTGCTTTAAAGGCGATTCGACTCTACCTCCTGAAATCTGTTTCCAGCAATTCTGCCTTGCTTTCAAATCCTCCTCGTTGCCTTCCCTCAATATATTTGTGGACGAGAGTTATCATTTATAACTCTGCAGGTTTGTGAATTGCAGTGCCCCTGAGCTCGATTTTTCAACTCGCTTTTTTGGGAGCTGGCGGCAAAAGCACAGGATTGCTTCAGGCCCTGTTCTGCTTCCGGGCGGCAGGCTGAACCTGTGGTTAATTCTTCTTCCTGATGGGAAAATAGAGTGACCTGTGCCTGTCCCAACACCTAGAGCTAGTCTCTCACTGGTTCCCCCTCTTCCCGTTCATCCTGAGGACAAATTGCAACCTGTACGGAACAGGAGGTTAAAGGTGCTGATTCTCGAAGGAGGGAGATTGCTAGTAAAGTGGCTGTAATGGCCAACCCGAGCACAAGGAGATGAGAAATGAGGTGCGTTTTAGAAACCTTTCCCGATCACACGGTGTACCATCTTCTGGGTTTCTCATGCATGTTTTCGATGTAGGAAGATGCCCTTGAACCTGGAGATTTTGGACCCATGGGATGGGTACCACGCAGTATTACTTTAAAGGGTCTGCCTTTTCTCACCGAACCTAACCAAACCTCTCAGCCCCAAGAGTGTCCACCCTTATGTCTCAATCAGCTGTGGGTCTAGAGATGGTCAATCCAGGTGGCATCACAGCCCCTGAACGAATTTTGTAAGAATTTCTCTCTCTTTCACTGTCTTTGTTTCACGGGTTTTTAAAAGTAATTGATTTTTATAATGGGGTTTAGCTGCTTTTCACTGCTGTGTTTATGCCGCTTTACACCCACTTGACTCACTTACAGAGGGATATCAATACTTTGGTTTTAAGATTCTTACTAGTCAGATATATTCTTGGGCGGTGAACAGGGGGTGTTGAGTCCAGTTCACTGAGCAAGGAGTAGGTCTTGTCTATTACATATTGGGTTCATGGAACGGTATCTGAGCTAATTTGAAACCCTTGTTTTATGCATCACCCCACCTCACCTTTCCCGTTAAGCAGCCATAGTGTGTCTTCTAAACGTGTGACGCTGTTCTGTTTTGTAATTCAGTTCAAGTGTAGCGGTTTTTACATTCCCTCTCTAAGTGATATCTTATGATAAGTGTCTTTTTCTGTGTGACTTATTTCACTTAGAATCGTCGTACCTAAATCCTCTCATCATGCTGCTACTAGCCTTATGACGTTAATTTCATGGCTGAGTGATATGCCATTGTACATATGGACAACAACTTCCTTATCCATTTTTCTCTTTCCTGCGATATTTAAGGTGTAACGAAGTGGAGGTTTTGTCAACAGAGCAACCCTAAACTTTGGGGTGCCTGTGTCCTACTGATTTTTAGTTTTCCCAATTTATACGCCCATGAGTGGAAGTGCCCTATGCTCTCTAAGCTGAGTTTTTTAGATGTTTCAGGACACCCCGTACCCTTCTCCAGAGTGGCTGTTGGCAATTTACATCCCGCCCATCAGCGTAGCAAGGCTCCCGTTTCTCCATGGCCTGTCCTGCATTTCTGGTTTTGACACTTTATTCAGCATGGCCCTTTTGACCGATGGGAAGCGAGACTTCTTTGTAGCGCTGATTTGCCTTTCCAGGTTGCTTGCTTGGCCAAAAAGGGCGTATGCGTTTTTTCCTGAATATATTCAGGAAAAAACGCATACGCCCTTTTTGGCCAAGGGCATCATTGTCGAGGTTTTGCCGCTTTTCCTGAGCTTTAAAGGCGATTCGACTCTACCTCCTGAAATCTGTTTCCTGCTATTCTGCCTTGCTTTCAAATCCTCTTCGTTGCCTTCCCTCAATATATTTGTGGACGAGAGTTATCATTTATAACTCTGCAGGTTTGTGAATTGCAGTGCCCCTGAGCTCGATTTTTCAACTCGCTTTTTTGGGAGCTGGCGGCAAAAGCACAGGATTGCTTCAGGCCCTGTTCTGCTTCCGGGCGGCAGGCTGAGCCTGTGGTTAATTCTTCTTCCTGATGGGAAAATAGAGTGACCTGTGCCTGTCCCAACACCTAGAGCTAGTCTCTTACTGGTTCCACCTCTTCCCGTTCATCCTCAGGACAAATTGCAACCTGTACGGAACAGGAGGTTAAAGGTGCTGATTCTCGAAGGAGGGAGATTGCTAGTAAAGCGGCTGTAATGGCCAACCCGAGCACAAGGAGATGAGAAATGAGGTGCGTTTTAGAAACCTTTCCCGATCACACCGTGTACCATCTTCCGAGTTTCTCATGCATGTTTTCGATGTAGGGAGATGCCCTTGAACCTGGAGATTTTGGACCCATGGGATGGGTACCACGCAGTATTACTTTAAAGGGTCTGCGTTTGCTCACCCAACCTCACTAAACCTCTCAGCCCCAAGAGTGTCCACCCTTATGTCTCAATCTGCTGTGGGTCTAGAGATGGTCTATCCAGGTGGCATCACAGCCCCTGAACGAATTTTGTAAGAATTTCTCTCTCTTTCACTGTCTTTGTTTCACGGGTTTTTAAAAGTCATTGATTTTTATAATGGGGTTTAGCTGCTTTTCACTGGTGTGTTTATGCCGCTTTACACCCACTTGACTCACTTACAGAGGGAAATCAATACATTGGTTTTAAGATTCTTACTAGTCAGATATATTCTTGGGCGGTGAACAGGGGGTGTTTAGTCCACTTCACTGAGCAAGGAGTAGGTCTTGTCTATTACATATTGGGTTTATGGAACGGTATCTGAGCTAATTTGAAACCCTTGTTTTATGCATCACCCCACCTCACCTTTCCCGTTAAGCAGCCATAGTGTGTCTTCTAAACGTGTGACGCTGTTCTGTTTTGTAATTCAGTTCAAGTGTAGCGGTTTTTACATTCCCTCTCTAAGTGATATCTTATGATAAGTGTCTTTTTCTGTATGACTTATTTCACTTAGAATCGTCGTACCTAAATCCTCTCATCATGCTGCTACTAGCCTTATGACGTTAATTTCATGGCTGAGTGATATGCCATTGTACATATGGACAACAACTTCCTTATCCATTTTTCTCTTTCCTGCGATATTTAAGGTGTAACGAAGTGGAGGTTTTGTCAACAGAGCAACCCTAAACTTTGGGGTGCCTGTGTCCTACTGATTTTTAGTTTTCCCAATTTATACGCCCATGAGTGGAAGTGCCCTATGCTCTCTAAGCTGAGTTTTTTAGATGTTTCAGGACACCCCGTACCCTTCTCCAGAGTGGCTGTTGGCAATTTACATCCCGCCCATCAGCGTAGCAAGGCTCCCGTTTCTCCATGGCCTGTCCTGCATTTCTGGTTTTGACACTTTATTCAGCATGGCCCTTTTGACCGATGGGAAGCGAGACTTCTTTGTAGCGCTGATTTGCCTTTCCAGGTTGCTTGCTTGGCCAAAAAGGGCGTATGCGTTTTTTCCTGAATATATTCAGGAAAAAACGCATACGCCCTTTTTGGCCAAGGGCATCATTGTCGAGGTTTTGCCGCTTTTCCTGAGCTTTAAAGGCGATTCGACTCTACCTCCTGAAATCTGTTTCCTGCAATTCTGCCTTGCTTTCAAATCCTCTTCGTTGCCTTCCCTCAATATATTTGTGGACGAGAGTTATCATTTATAACTCTGCAGGTTTGTGAATTGCAGTGCCCCTGAGCTCGATTTTTCAACTCGCTTTTTTGGGAGCTGGCGGCAAAAGCACAGGATTGCTTCAGGCCCTGTTCTGCTTCCGGGCGGCAGGCTGAGCCTGTGGTTAATTCTTCTTCCTGATGGGAAAATAGAGTGACCTGTGCCTGTCCCAACACCTAGAGCTAGTCTCTTACTGGTTCCACCTCTTCCCGTTCATCCTCAGGACAAATTGCAACCTGTACGGAACAGGAGGTTAAAGGTGCTGATTCTCGAAGGAGGGAGATTGCTAGTAAAGCGGCTGTAATGGCCAACCCGAGCACAAGGAGATGAGAAATGAGGTGCGTTTTAGAAACCTTTCCCGATCACACCGTGTACCATCTTCCGAGTTTCTCATGCATGTTTTCGATGTAGGAAGATGCCCTTGAACCTGGAGATTTTGGACCCATGGGATGGGTACCACGCAGTATTACTTTAAAGGGTCTGCGTTTGCTCACCCAACCTCACCAAACCTCTCAGCCCCAAGAGTGTCCACCCTTATGTCTCAATCTGCTGTGGGTCTAGAGATGGTCTATCCAGGTGGCATCACAGCCCCTGAACGAATTTTGTAAGAATTTCTCTCTCTTTCACTGTCTTTGTTTCACGGGTTTTTAAAAGTCATTGATTTTTATAATGGGGTTTAGCTGCTTTTCACTGGTGTGTTTATGCCGCTTTACACCCACTTGACTCACTTACAGAGGGATATCAATACATTGGTTTTAAGATTCTTACTAGTCAGATATATTCTTGGGCGGTGAACAGGGGGTGTTTAGTCCACTTCACTGAGCAAGGAGTAGGTCTTGTCTATTACATATTGGGTTTATGGAACGGTATCTGAGCTAATTTGAAACCCTTGTTTTATGCATCACCCCACCTCACCTTTCCCGTTAAGCAGCCATAGTGTGTCTTCTAAACGTGTGACGCTGTTCTGTTTTGTAATTCAGTTCAAGTGTAGCGGTTTTTACATTCCCTCTCTAAGTGATATCTTATGATAAGTGTCTTTTTCTGTGTGACTTATTTCACTTAGAATCGTCATACCTAAATCCTCTCATCATGCTGCTACTAGCCTTATGACGTTAATTTCATGGCTGAGTGATATGCCATTGTACAGAAGGACCACAACTTCCTTATCCATTTTTCTCTTTACTGGGATATTTAAGGTGTAACGAAGTGGAGGTTCTTGTCAACAGAGCAGCCCTAAACTTTGGGGTGCCTGTGTCTTGCTGATTTTTAGTTTTCCCAATTTATACGCCCATGAGTGGAAGTGCCCTATGCTCTCTAAGCTGAGTTTTTTAGATGTTTCAGGACACACCGTACACTTCTCCAGAGTGGCTGTTTGCAATTTACATCGCGCCTATCAGCGAAGCAAGGCTCCCGTTTCTCCATGGCCTGTCCTGCATTTCTGGTTTTGACACTTTATTCAGCATGGCCCTTTTGACCGATGGGAAGCGAGACTTCTTTGTAGCGCTGATTTGCCTTTCCAGGTTGCTTGGTTGGCCAAAAAGGGCGTATGCGTTTTTTCCTGAATATATTCAGGAAAAAACGCATACGCCCTTTTTGGCCAAGGGCATCATGGTCGAGGTTTTGCCGCTTTTCCTGTGCTTTAAAGGCGATTCGACTCTACCTCCTGAAATCTGTTTCCAGCAATTCTGCCTTGCTTTCAAATCCTCCTCGTTGCCTTCCCTCAATATATTTGTGGACGAGAGTTATCATTTATAACTCTGCAGGTTTGTGAATTGCAGTGCCCCTGAGCTCGATTTTTCAACTCGCTTTTTTGGGAGCTGGCGGCAAAAGCACAGGATTGCTTCAGGCCCTGTTCTGCTTCCGGGCGGCAGGCTGAACCTGTGGTTAATTCTTCTTCCTGATGGGAAAATAGAGTGACCTGTGCCTGTCCCAACACCTAGAGCTAGTCTCTCACTGGTTCCCCCTCTTCCCGTTCATCCTGAGGACAAATTGCAACCTGTACGGAACAGGAGGTTAAAGGTGCTGATTCTCGAAGGAGGGAGATTGCTAGTAAAGTGGCTGTAATGGCCAACCCGAGCACAAGGAGATGAGAAATGAGGTGCGTTTTAGAAACCTTTCCCGATCACACGGTGTACCATCTTCTGGGTTTCTCATGCATGTTTTCGATGTAGGAAGATGCCCTTGAACCTGGAGATTTTGGACCCATGGGATGGGTACCACGCAGTATTACTTTAAAGGGTCTGCCTTTTCTCACCGAACCTAACCAAACCTCTCAGCCCCAAGAGTGTCCACCCTTATGTCTCAATCAGCTGTGGGTCTAGAGATGGTCAATCCAGGTGGCATCACAGCCCCTGAACGAATTTTGTAAGAATTTCTCTCTCTTTCACTGTCTTTGTTTCACGGGTTTTTAAAAGTAATTGATTTTTATAATGGGGTTTAGCTGCTTTTCACTGCTGTGTTTATGCCGCTTTACACCCACTTGACTCACTTACAGAGGGATATCAATACTTTGGTTTTAAGATTCTTACTAGTCAGATATATTCTTGGGCGGTGAACAGGGGGTGTTGAGTCCAGTTCACTGAGCAAGGAGTAGGTCTTGTCTATTACATATTGGGTTCATGGAACGGTATCTGAGCTAATTTGAAACCCTTGTTTTATGCATCACCCCACCTCACCTTTCCCGTTAAGCAGCCATAGTGTGTCTTCTAAACGTGTGACGCTGTTCTGTTTTGTAATTCAGTTCAAGTGTAGCGGTTTTTACATTCCCTCTCTAAGTGATATCTTATGATAAGTGTCTTTTTCTGTGTGACTTATTTCACTTAGAATCGTCGTACCTAAATCCTCTCATCATGCTGCTACTAGCCTTATGACGTTAATTTCATGGCTGAGTGATATGCCATTGTACATATGGACAACAACTTCCTTATCCATTTTTCTCTTTCCTGCGATATTTAAGGTGTAACGAAGTGGAGGTTTTGTCAACAGAGCAACCCTAAACTTTGGGGTGCCTGTGTCCTACTGATTTTTAGTTTTCCCAATTTATACGCCCATGAGTGGAAGTGCCCTATGCTCTCTAAGCTGAGTTTTTTAGATGTTTCAGGACACCCCGTACCCTTCTCCAGAGTGGCTGTTGGCAATTTACATCCCGCCCATCAGCGTAGCAAGGCTCCCGTTTCTCCATGGCCTGTCCTGCATTTCTGGTTTTGACACTTTATTCAGCATGGCCCTTTTGACCGATGGGAAGCGAGACTTCTTTGTAGCGCTGATTTGCCTTTCCAGGTTGCTTGCTTGGCCAAAAAGGGCGTATGCGTTTTTTCCTGAATATATTCAGGAAAAAACGCATACGCCCTTTTTGGCCAAGGGCATCATTGTCGAGGTTTTGCCGCTTTTCCTGAGCTTTAAAGGCGATTCGACTCTACCTCCTGAAATCTGTTTCCTGCTATTCTGCCTTGCTTTCAAATCCTCTTCGTTGCCTTCCCTCAATATATTTGTGGACGAGAGTTATCATTTATAACTCTGCAGGTTTGTGAATTGCAGTGCCCCTGAGCTCGATTTTTCAACTCGCTTTTTTGGGAGCTGGCGGCAAAAGCACAGGATTGCTTCAGGCCCTGTTCTGCTTCCGGGCGGCAGGCTGAGCCTGTGGTTAATTCTTCTTCCTGATGGGAAAATAGAGTGACCTGTGCCTGTCCCAACACCTAGAGCTAGTCTCTTACTGGTTCCACCTCTTCCCGTTCATCCTCAGGACAAATTGCAACCTGTACGGAACAGGAGGTTAAAGGTGCTGATTCTCGAAGGAGGGAGATTGCTAGTAAAGCGGCTGTAATGGCCAACCCGAGCACAAGGAGATGAGAAATGAGGTGCGTTTTAGAAACCTTTCCCGATCACACCGTGTACCATCTTCCGAGTTTCTCATGCATGTTTTCGATGTAGGGAGATGCCCTTGAACCTGGAGATTTTGGACCCATGGGATGGGTACCACGCAGTATTACTTTAAAGGGTCTGCGTTTGCTCACCCAACCTCACTAAACCTCTCAGCCCCAAGAGTGTCCACCCTTATGTCTCAATCTGCTGTGGGTCTAGAGATGGTCTATCCAGGTGGCATCACAGCCCCTGAACGAATTTTGTAAGAATTTCTCTCTCTTTCACTGTCTTTGTTTCACGGGTTTTTAAAAGTCATTGATTTTTATAATGGGGTTTAGCTGCTTTTCACTGGTGTGTTTATGCCGCTTTACACCCACTTGACTCACTTACAGAGGGAAATCAATACATTGGTTTTAAGATTCTTACTAGTCAGATATATTCTTGGGCGGTGAACAGGGGGTGTTTAGTCCACTTCACTGAGCAAGGAGTAGGTCTTGTCTATTACATATTGGGTTTATGGAACGGTATCTGAGCTAATTTGAAACCCTTGTTTTATGCATCACCCCACCTCACCTTTCCCGTTAAGCAGCCATAGTGTGTCTTCTAAACGTGTGACGCTGTTCTGTTTTGTAATTCAGTTCAAGTGTAGCGGTTTTTACATTCCCTCTCTAAGTGATATCTTATGATAAGTGTCTTTTTCTGTATGACTTATTTCACTTAGAATCGTCGTACCTAAATCCTCTCATCATGCTGCTACTAGCCTTATGACGTTAATTTCATGGCTGAGTGATATGCCATTGTACATATGGACAACAACTTCCTTATCCATTTTTCTCTTTCCTGCGATATTTAAGGTGTAACGAAGTGGAGGTTTTGTCAACAGAGCAACCCTAAACTTTGGGGTGCCTGTGTCCTACTGATTTTTAGTTTTCCCAATTTATACGCCCATGAGTGGAAGTGCCCTATGCTCTCTAAGCTGAGTTTTTTAGATGTTTCAGGACACCCCGTACCCTTCTCCAGAGTGGCTGTTGGCAATTTACATCCCGCCCATCAGCGTAGCAAGGCTCCCGTTTCTCCATGGCCTGTCCTGCATTTCTGGTTTTGACACTTTATTCAGCATGGCCCTTTTGACCGATGGGAAGCGAGACTTCTTTGTAGCGCTGATTTGCCTTTCCAGGTTGCTTGCTTGGCCAAAAAGGGCGTATGCGTTTTTTCCTGAATATATTCAGGAAAAAACGCATACGCCCTTTTTGGCCAAGGGCATCATTGTCGAGGTTTTGCCGCTTTTCCTGAGCTTTAAAGGCGATTCGACTCTACCTCCTGAAATCTGTTTCCTGCAATTCTGCCTTGCTTTCAAATCCTCTTCGTTGCCTTCCCTCAATATATTTGTGGACGAGAGTTATCATTTATAACTCTGCAGGTTTGTGAATTGCAGTGCCCCTGAGCTCGATTTTTCAACTCGCTTTTTTGGGAGCTGGCGGCAAAAGCACAGGATTGCTTCAGGCCCTGTTCTGCTTCCGGGCGGCAGGCTGAGCCTGTGGTTAATTCTTCTTCCTGATGGGAAAATAGAGTGACCTGTGCCTGTCCCAACACCTAGAGCTAGTCTCTTACTGGTTCCACCTCTTCCCGTTCATCCTCAGGACAAATTGCAACCTGTACGGAACAGGAGGTTAAAGGTGCTGATTCTCGAAGGAGGGAGATTGCTAGTAAAGCGGCTGTAATGGCCAACCCGAGCACAAGGAGATGAGAAATGAGGTGCGTTTTAGAAACCTTTCCCGATCACACCGTGTACCATCTTCCGAGTTTCTCATGCATGTTTTCGATGTAGGAAGATGCCCTTGAACCTGGAGATTTTGGACCCATGGGATGGGTACCACGCAGTATTACTTTAAAGGGTCTGCGTTTGCTCACCCAACCTCACCAAACCTCTCAGCCCCAAGAGTGTCCACCCTTATGTCTCAATCTGCTGTGGGTCTAGAGATGGTCTATCCAGGTGGCATCACAGCCCCTGAACGAATTTTGTAAGAATTTCTCTCTCTTTCACTGTCTTTGTTTCACGGGTTTTTAAAAGTCATTGATTTTTATAATGGGGTTTAGCTGCTTTTCACTGGTGTGTTTATGCCGCTTTACACCCACTTGACTCACTTACAGAGGGATATCAATACATTGGTTTTAAGATTCTTACTAGTCAGATATATTCTTGGGCGGTGAACAGGGGGTGTTTAGTCCACTTCACTGAGCAAGGAGTAGGTCTTGTCTATTACATATTGGGTTTATGGAACGGTATCTGAGCTAATTTGAAACCCTTGTTTTATGCATCACCCCACCTCACCTTTCCCGTTAAGCAGCCATAGTGTGTCTTCTAAACGTGTGACGCTGTTCTGTTTTGTAATTCAGTTCAAGTGTAGCGGTTTTTACATTCCCTCTCTAAGTGATATCTTATGATAAGTGTCTTTTTCTGTGTGACTTATTTCACTTAGAATCGTCATACCTAAATCCTCTCATCATGCTGCTACTAGCCTTATGACGTTAATTTCATGGCTGAGTGATATGCCATTGTACAGAAGGACCACAACTTCCTTATCCATTTTTCTCTTTACTGGGATATTTAAGGTGTAACGAAGTGGAGGTTCTTGTCAACAGAGCAGCCCTAAACTTTGGGGTGCCTGTGTCTTGCTGATTTTTAGTTTTCCCAATTTATACGCCCATGAGTGGAAGTGCCCTATGCTCTCTAAGCTGAGTTTTTTAGATGTTTCAGGACACACCGTACACTTCTCCAGAGTGGCTGTTTGCAATTTACATCGCGCCTATCAGCGAAGCAAGGCTCCCGTTTCTCCATGGCCTGTCCTGCATTTCTGGTTTTGACACTTTATTCAGCATGGCCCTTTTGACCGATGGGAAGCGAGACTTCTTTGTAGCGCTGATTTGCCTTTCCAGGTTGCTTGGTTGGCCAAAAAGGGCGTATGCGTTTTTTCCTGAATATATTCAGGAAAAAACGCATACGCCCTTTTTGGCCAAGGGCATCATGGTCGAGGTTTTGCCGCTTTTCCTGTGCTTTAAAGGCGATTCGACTCTACCTCCTGAAATCTGTTTCCAGCAATTCTGCCTTGCTTTCAAATCCTCCTCGTTGCCTTCCCTCAATATATTTGTGGACGAGAGTTATCATTTATAACTCTGCAGGTTTGTGAATTGCAGTGCCCCTGAGCTCGATTTTTCAACTCGCTTTTTTGGGAGCTGGCGGCAAAAGCACAGGATTGCTTCAGGCCCTGTTCTGCTTCCGGGCGGCAGGCTGAACCTGTGGTTAATTCTTCTTCCTGATGGGAAAATAGAGTGACCTGTGCCTGTCCCAACACCTAGAGCTAGTCTCTCACTGGTTCCCCCTCTTCCCGTTCATCCTGAGGACAAATTGCAACCTGTACGGAACAGGAGGTTAAAGGTGCTGATTCTCGAAGGAGGGAGATTGCTAGTAAAGTGGCTGTAATGGCCAACCCGAGCACAAGGAGATGAGAAATGAGGTGCGTTTTAGAAACCTTTCCCGATCACACGGTGTACCATCTTCTGGGTTTCTCATGCATGTTTTCGATGTAGGAAGATGCCCTTGAACCTGGAGATTTTGGACCCATGGGATGGGTACCACGCAGTATTACTTTAAAGGGTCTGCCTTTTCTCACCGAACCTAACCAAACCTCTCAGCCCCAAGAGTGTCCACCCTTATGTCTCAATCAGCTGTGGGTCTAGAGATGGTCAATCCAGGTGGCATCACAGCCCCTGAACGAATTTTGTAAGAATTTCTCTCTCTTTCACTGTCTTTGTTTCACGGGTTTTTAAAAGTAATTGATTTTTATAATGGGGTTTAGCTGCTTTTCACTGCTGTGTTTATGCCGCTTTACACCCACTTGACTCACTTACAGAGGGATATCAATACTTTGGTTTTAAGATTCTTACTAGTCAGATATATTCTTGGGCGGTGAACAGGGGGTGTTGAGTCCAGTTCACTGAGCAAGGAGTAGGTCTTGTCTATTACATATTGGGTTCATGGAACGGTATCTGAGCTAATTTGAAACCCTTGTTTTATGCATCACCCCACCTCACCTTTCCCGTTAAGCAGCCATAGTGTGTCTTCTAAACGTGTGACGCTGTTCTGTTTTGTAATTCAGTTCAAGTGTAGCGGTTTTTACATTCCCTCTCTAAGTGATATCTTATGATAAGTGTCTTTTTCTGTGTGACTTATTTCACTTAGAATCGTCGTACCTAAATCCTCTCATCATGCTGCTACTAGCCTTATGACGTTAATTTCATGGCTGAGTGATATGCCATTGTACATATGGACAACAACTTCCTTATCCATTTTTCTCTTTCCTGCGATATTTAAGGTGTAACGAAGTGGAGGTTTTGTCAACAGAGCAACCCTAAACTTTGGGGTGCCTGTGTCCTACTGATTTTTAGTTTTCCCAATTTATACGCCCATGAGTGGAAGTGCCCTATGCTCTCTAAGCTGAGTTTTTTAGATGTTTCAGGACACCCCGTACCCTTCTCCAGAGTGGCTGTTGGCAATTTACATCCCGCCCATCAGCGTAGCAAGGCTCCCGTTTCTCCATGGCCTGTCCTGCATTTCTGGTTTTGACACTTTATTCAGCATGGCCCTTTTGACCGATGGGAAGCGAGACTTCTTTGTAGCGCTGATTTGCCTTTCCAGGTTGCTTGCTTGGCCAAAAAGGGCGTATGCGTTTTTTCCTGAATATATTCAGGAAAAAACGCATACGCCCTTTTTGGCCAAGGGCATCATTGTCGAGGTTTTGCCGCTTTTCCTGAGCTTTAAAGGCGATTCGACTCTACCTCCTGAAATCTGTTTCCTGCTATTCTGCCTTGCTTTCAAATCCTCTTCGTTGCCTTCCCTCAATATATTTGTGGACGAGAGTTATCATTTATAACTCTGCAGGTTTGTGAATTGCAGTGCCCCTGAGCTCGATTTTTCAACTCGCTTTTTTGGGAGCTGGCGGCAAAAGCACAGGATTGCTTCAGGCCCTGTTCTGCTTCCGGGCGGCAGGCTGAGCCTGTGGTTAATTCTTCTTCCTGATGGGAAAATAGAGTGACCTGTGCCTGTCCCAACACCTAGAGCTAGTCTCTTACTGGTTCCACCTCTTCCCGTTCATCCTCAGGACAAATTGCAACCTGTACGGAACAGGAGGTTAAAGGTGCTGATTCTCGAAGGAGGGAGATTGCTAGTAAAGCGGCTGTAATGGCCAACCCGAGCACAAGGAGATGAGAAATGAGGTGCGTTTTAGAAACCTTTCCCGATCACACCGTGTACCATCTTCCGAGTTTCTCATGCATGTTTTCGATGTAGGGAGATGCCCTTGAACCTGGAGATTTTGGACCCATGGGATGGGTACCACGCAGTATTACTTTAAAGGGTCTGCGTTTGCTCACCCAACCTCACTAAACCTCTCAGCCCCAAGAGTGTCCACCCTTATGTCTCAATCTGCTGTGGGTCTAGAGATGGTCTATCCAGGTGGCATCACAGCCCCTGAACGAATTTTGTAAGAATTTCTCTCTCTTTCACTGTCTTTGTTTCACGGGTTTTTAAAAGTCATTGATTTTTATAATGGGGTTTAGCTGCTTTTCACTGGTGTGTTTATGCCGCTTTACACCCACTTGACTCACTTACAGAGGGAAATCAATACATTGGTTTTAAGATTCTTACTAGTCAGATATATTCTTGGGCGGTGAACAGGGGGTGTTTAGTCCACTTCACTGAGCAAGGAGTAGGTCTTGTCTATTACATATTGGGTTTATGGAACGGTATCTGAGCTAATTTGAAACCCTTGTTTTATGCATCACCCCACCTCACCTTTCCCGTTAAGCAGCCATAGTGTGTCTTCTAAACGTGTGACGCTGTTCTGTTTTGTAATTCAGTTCAAGTGTAGCGGTTTTTACATTCCCTCTCTAAGTGATATCTTATGATAAGTGTCTTTTTCTGTATGACTTATTTCACTTAGAATCGTCGTACCTAAATCCTCTCATCATGCTGCTACTAGCCTTATGACGTTAATTTCATGGCTGAGTGATATGCCATTGTACATATGGACAACAACTTCCTTATCCATTTTTCTCTTTCCTGCGATATTTAAGGTGTAACGAAGTGGAGGTTTTGTCAACAGAGCAACCCTAAACTTTGGGGTGCCTGTGTCCTACTGATTTTTAGTTTTCCCAATTTATACGCCCATGAGTGGAAGTGCCCTATGCTCTCTAAGCTGAGTTTTTTAGATGTTTCAGGACACCCCGTACCCTTCTCCAGAGTGGCTGTTGGCAATTTACATCCCGCCCATCAGCGTAGCAAGGCTCCCGTTTCTCCATGGCCTGTCCTGCATTTCTGGTTTTGACACTTTATTCAGCATGGCCCTTTTGACCGATGGGAAGCGAGACTTCTTTGTAGCGCTGATTTGCCTTTCCAGGTTGCTTGCTTGGCCAAAAAGGGCGTATGCGTTTTTTCCTGAATATATTCAGGAAAAAACGCATACGCCCTTTTTGGCCAAGGGCATCATTGTCGAGGTTTTGCCGCTTTTCCTGAGCTTTAAAGGCGATTCGACTCTACCTCCTGAAATCTGTTTCCTGCAATTCTGCCTTGCTTTCAAATCCTCTTCGTTGCCTTCCCTCAATATATTTGTGGACGAGAGTTATCATTTATAACTCTGCAGGTTTGTGAATTGCAGTGCCCCTGAGCTCGATTTTTCAACTCGCTTTTTTGGGAGCTGGCGGCAAAAGCACAGGATTGCTTCAGGCCCTGTTCTGCTTCCGGGCGGCAGGCTGAGCCTGTGGTTAATTCTTCTTCCTGATGGGAAAATAGAGTGACCTGTGCCTGTCCCAACACCTAGAGCTAGTCTCTTACTGGTTCCACCTCTTCCCGTTCATCCTCAGGACAAATTGCAACCTGTACGGAACAGGAGGTTAAAGGTGCTGATTCTCGAAGGAGGGAGATTGCTAGTAAAGCGGCTGTAATGGCCAACCCGAGCACAAGGAGATGAGAAATGAGGTGCGTTTTAGAAACCTTTCCCGATCACACCGTGTACCATCTTCCGAGTTTCTCATGCATGTTTTCGATGTAGGAAGATGCCCTTGAACCTGGAGATTTTGGACCCATGGGATGGGTACCACGCAGTATTACTTTAAAGGGTCTGCGTTTGCTCACCCAACCTCACCAAACCTCTCAGCCCCAAGAGTGTCCACCCTTATGTCTCAATCTGCTGTGGGTCTAGAGATGGTCTATCCAGGTGGCATCACAGCCCCTGAACGAATTTTGTAAGAATTTCTCTCTCTTTCACTGTCTTTGTTTCACGGGTTTTTAAAAGTCATTGATTTTTATAATGGGGTTTAGCTGCTTTTCACTGGTGTGTTTATGCCGCTTTACACCCACTTGACTCACTTACAGAGGGATATCAATACATTGGTTTTAAGATTCTTACTAGTCAGATATATTCTTGGGCGGTGAACAGGGGGTGTTTAGTCCACTTCACTGAGCAAGGAGTAGGTCTTGTCTATTACATATTGGGTTTATGGAACGGTATCTGAGCTAATTTGAAACCCTTGTTTTATGCATCACCCCACCTCACCTTTCCCGTTAAGCAGCCATAGTGTGTCTTCTAAACGTGTGACGCTGTTCTGTTTTGTAATTCAGTTCAAGTGTAGCGGTTTTTACATTCCCTCTCTAAGTGATATCTTATGATAAATGTCTTTTTCTGTGTGACTTATTTCACTTAGAATCGTCATACCTAAATCCTCTCATCATGCTGCTACTAGCCTTATGACGTTAATTTCATGGCTGAGTGATATGCCATTGTACAGAAGGACCACAACTTCCTTATCCATTTTTCTCTTTACTGGGATATTTAAGGTGTAACGAAGTGGAGGTTCTTGTCAACAGAGCAGCCCTAAACTTTGGGGTGCCTGTGTCTTGCTGATTTTTAGTTTTCCCAATTTATACGCCCATGAGTGGAAGTGCCCTATGCTCTCTAAGCTGAGTTTTTTAGATGTTTCAGGACACACCGTACACTTCTCCAGAGTGGCTGTTTGCAATTTACATCGCGCCTATCAGCGAAGCAAGGCTCCCGTTTCTCCATGGCCTGTCCTGCATTTCTGGTTTTGACACTTTATTCAGCATGGCCCTTTTGACCGATGGGAAGCGAGACTTCTTTGTAGCGCTGATTTGCCTTTCCAGGTTGCTTGGTTGGCCAAAAAGGGCGTATGCGTTTTTTCCTGAATATATTCAGGAAAAAACGCATACGCCCTTTTTGGCCAAGGGCATCATGGTCGAGGTTTTGCCGCTTTTCCTGTGCTTTAAAGGCGATTCGACTCTACCTCCTGAAATCTGTTTCCAGCAATTCTGCCTTGCTTTCAAATCCTCCTCGTTGCCTTCCCTCAATATATTTGTGGACGAGAGTTATCATTTATAACTCTGCAGGTTTGTGAATTGCAGTGCCCCTGAGCTCGATTTTTCAACTCGCTTTTTTGGGAGCTGGCGGCAAAAGCACAGGATTGCTTCAGGCCCTGTTCTGCTTCCGGGCGGCAGGCTGAACCTGTGGTTAATTCTTCTTCCTGATGGGAAAATAGAGTGACCTGTGCCTGTCCCAACACCTAGAGCTAGTCTCTCACTGGTTCCCCCTCTTCCCGTTCATCCTGAGGACAAATTGCAACCTGTACGGAACAGGAGGTTAAAGGTGCTGATTCTCGAAGGAGGGAGATTGCTAGTAAAGTGGCTGTAATGGCCAACCCGAGCACAAGGAGATGAGAAATGAGGTGCGTTTTTGAAACCTTTCCCGATCACACGGTGTACCATCTTCTGGGTTTCTCATGCATGTTTTCGATGTAGGAAGATGCCCTTGAACCTGGAGATTTTGGACCCATGGGATGGGTACCACGCAGTATTACTTTAAAGGGTCTGCCTTTTCTCACCGAACGTAACCAAACCTCTCAGCCCCAAGAGTGTCCACCCTTATGTCTCAATCAGCTGTGGGTCTAGAGATGGTCAATCCAGGTGGCATCACAGCCCCTGAACGAATTTTGTAAGAATTTCTCTCTCTTTCACTGTCTTTGTTTCACGGGTTTTTAAAAGTCATTGATTTTTATAATGGGGTTTAGCTGCTTTTCACTGCTGTGTTTATGCCGCTTTACACCCACTTGACTCAGTTACAGAGGGATATCAATACTTTGGTTGTAAGATTCTTACTAGTCAGATATATTATTGGGCGGTGAACAGGGGGTGTTGAGTCCAGTTCACTGAGCAAGGAGTAGGTCTTGTCTATTACATATTGGGTTCATGGAACGGTATCTGAGCTAATTTGAAACCCTTGTTTTATGCATCACCCCACCTCACCTTTCCCGTTAAGCAGCCATAGTGTGTCTTCTAAACGTGTGACGCTGTTCTGTTTTGTAATTCAGTTCAAGTGTAGCGGTTTTTACATTCCCTCTCTAAGTGATATCTTATGATAAGTGTCTTTTTCTGTGTGACTTATTTCACTTAGAATCGTCGTACCTAAATCCTCTCATCATGCTGCTACTAGCCTTATGACGTTAATTTCATGGCTGAGTGATATGCCATTGTACATATGGACAACAACTTCCTTATCCATTTTTCTCTTTCCTGCGATATTTAAGGTGTAACGAAGTGGAGGTTTTGTCAACAGAGCAACCCTAAACTTTGGGGTGCCTGAGTCCTACTGATTTTTAGTTTTCCCAATTTATACGCCCATGAGTGGAAGTGCCCTATGCTCTCTAAGCTGAGTTTTTTAGATGTTTCAGGACACCCCGTACCCTTCTCCAGAGTGGCTGTTGGCAATTTACATCCTGCCCATCAGCGTAGCAAGGCTCCCGTTTCTCCATGGCCTGTCCTGCATTTCTGGTTTTGACACTTTATTCAGCATGGCCCTTTTGACCGATGGGAAGCGAGACTTCTTTGTAGCGCTGATTTGCCTTTCCAGGTTGCTTGCTTGGCCAAAAAGGGCGTATGCGTTTTTTCCTGAATATATTCAGGAAAAAACGCATACGCCCTTTTTGGCCAAGGGCATCATTGTCGAGGTTTTGCCGCTTTTCCTGAGCTTTAAAGGCGATTCGACTCTACCTCCTGAAATCTGTTTCCTGCTATTCTGCCTTGCTTTCAAATCCTCTTCGTTGCCTTCCCTCAATATATTTGTGGACGAGAGTTATCATTTATAACTCTGCAGGTTTGTGAATTGCAGTGCCCCTGAGCTCGATTTTTCAACTCGCTTTTTTGGGAGCTGGCGGCAAAAGCACAGGATTGCTTCAGGCCCTGTTCTGCTTCCGGGCGGCAGGCTGAGCCTGTGGTTAATTCTTCTTCCTGATGGGAAAATAGAGTGACCTGTGCCTGTCCCAACACCTAGAGCTAGTCTCTTACTGGTTCCACCTCTTCCCGTTCATCCTCAGGACAAATTGCAACCTGTACGGAACAGGAGGTTAAAGGTGCTGATTCTCGAAGGAGGGAGATTGCTAGTAAAGCGGCTGTAATGGCCAACCCGAGCACAAGGAGATGAGAAATGAGGTGCGTTTTAGAAACCTTTCCCGATCACACCGTGTACCATCTTCCGAGTTTCTCATGCATGTTTTCGATGTAGGGAGATGCCCTTGAACCTGGAGATTTTGGACCCATGGGATGGGTACCACGCAGTATTACTTTAAAGGGTCTGCGTTTGCTCACCCAACCTCACCAAACCTCTCAGCCCCAAGAGTGTCCACCCTTATGTCTCAATCTGCTGTGGGTCTAGAGATGGTCTATCCAGGTGGCATCACAGCCCCTGAACGAATTTTGTAAGAATTTCTCTCTCTTTCACTGTCTTTGTTTCACGGGTTTTTAAAAGTCATTGATTTTTATAATGGGGTTTAGCTGCTTTTCACTGGTGTGTTTATGCCGCTTTACACCCACTTGACTCACTTACAGAGGGATATCAATACATTGGTTTTAAGATTCTTACTAGTCAGATATATTCTTGGGCGGTGAACAGGGGGTGTTTAGTCCAATTCACTGAGCAAGGAGTAGGTCTTGTCTATTACATATTGGGTTTATGGAACGGTATCTGAGCTAATTTGAAACCCTTGTTTTATGCATCACCCCACCTCACCTTTCCCGTTAAGCAGCCATAGTGTGTCTTCTAAACGTGTGACGCTGTTCTGTTTTGTAATTCAGTTCAAGTGTAGCGGTTTTTACATTCCCTCTCTAAGTGATATCTTATGATAAGTGTCTTTTTCTGTGTGACTTATTTCACTTAGAATCGTCATACCTAAATCCTCTCATCATGCTGCTACTAGCCTTATGACGTTAATTTCATGGCTGAGTGATATGCCATTGTACAGAAGGACCACAACTTCCTTATCCATTTTTCTCTTTACTGGGATATTTAAGGTGTAACGAAGTGGAGGTTCTTGTCAACAGAGCAGCCCTAAACTTTGGGGTGCCTGTGTCTTGCTGATTTTTAGTTTTCCCAATTTATACGCCCATGAGTGGAAGTGCCCTATGCTCTCTAAGCTGAGTTTTTTAGATGTTTCAGGACACACCGTACACTTCTCCAGAGTGGCTGTTTGCAATTTACATCGCGCCTATCAGCGAAGCAAGGCTCCCGTTTCTCCATGGCCTGTCCTGCATTTCTGGTTTTGACACTTTATTCAGCATGGCCCTTTTGACCGATGGGAAGCGAGACTTCTTTGTAGCGCTGATTTGCCTTTCCAGGTTGCTTGGTTGGCCAAAAAGGGCGTATGCGTTTTTTCCTGAATATATTCAGGAAAAAACGCATACGCCCTTTTTGGCCAAGGGCATCATGGTCGAGGTTTTGCCGCTTTTCCTGTGCTTTAAAGGCGATTCGACTCTACCTCCTGAAATCTGTTTCCAGCAATTCTGCCTTGCTTTCAAATCCTCCTCGTTGCCTTCCCTCAATATATTTGTGGACGAGAGTTATCATTTATAACTCTGCAGGTTTGTGAATTGCAGTGCCCCTGAGCTCGATTTTTCAACTCGCTTTTTTGGGAGCTAGCGGCAAAAGCACAGGATTGCTTCAGGCCCTGTTCTGCTTCCGGGCGGCAGGCTGAACCTGTGGTTAATTCTTCTTCCTGATGGGAAAATAGAGTGACCTGTGCCTGTCCCAACACCTAGAGCTAGTCTCTCACTGGTTCCCCCTCTTCCCGTTCATCCTGAGGACAAATTGCAACCTGTACGGAACAGGAGGTTAAAGGTGCTGATTCTCGAAGGAGGGAGATTGCTAGTAAAGTGGCTGTAATGGCCAACCCGAGCACAAGGAGATGAGAAATGAGGTGCGTTTTAGAAACCTTTCCCGATCACACGGTGTACCATCTTCTGGGTTTCTCATGCATGTTTTCGATGTAGGAAGATGCCCTTGAACCTGGAGATTTTGGACCCATGGGATGGGTACCACGCAGTATTACTTTAAAGGGTCTGCCTTTTCTCACCGAACCTAACCAAACCTCTCAGCCCCAAGAGTGTCCACCCTTATGTCTCAATCAGCTGTGGGTCTAGAGATGGTCAATCCAGGTGGCATCACAGCCCCTGAACGAATTTTGTAAGAATTTCTCTCTCTTTCACTGTCTTTGTTTCACGGGTTTTTAAAAGTAATTGATTTTTATAATGGGGTTTAGCTGCTTTTCACTGCTGTGTTTATGCCGCTTTACACCCACTTGACTCACTTACAGAGGGATATCAATACTTTGGTTTTAAGATTCTTACTAGTCAGATATATTCTTGGGCGGTGAACAGGGGGTGTTGAGTCCAGTTCACTGAGCAAGGAGTAGGTCTTGTCTATTACATATTGGGTTCATGGAACGGTATCTGAGCTAATTTGAAACCCTTGTTTTATGTATCACCCCACCTCACCTTTCCCGTTAAGCAGCCATAGTGTGTCTTCTAAACGTGTGACGCTGTTCTGTTTTGTAATTCAGTTCAAGTGTAGCGGTTTTTACATTCCCTCTCTAAGTGATATCTTATGATAAGTGATTTTTTCTGTGTGACTTATTTCACTTAGAATCGTCGTACCTAAATCCTCTAATCATGCTGCTACTAGCCTTATGACGTTAATTTCATGGCTGAGTGATATGCCATTGTACATGTGGACAACAACTTCCTTATCCATTTTTCTCTTTCCTGCGATATTTAAGGTGTAACGAAGTGGAGGTTTTGTCAACAGAGCAACCCTAAACTTTGGGGTGCCTGTGTCCTACTGATTTTTAGTTTTCCCAATTTATACGCCCATGAGTGGAAGTGCCCTATGCTCTCTAAGCTGAGTTTTTTAGATGTTTCAGGACACCCCGTACCCTTCTCCAGAGTGGCTGTTGGCAATTTACATCCCGCCCATCAGCGTAGCAAGGCTCCCGTTTCTCCATGGCCTGTCCTGCATTTCTGGTTTTGACACTTTATTCAGCATGGCCCTTTTGACCGATGGGAAGCGAGACTTCTTTGTAGCGCTGATTTGCCTTTCCAGGTTGCTTGCTTGGCCAAAAAGGGCGTATGCGTTTTTTCCTGAATATATTCAGGAAAAAACGCATACGCCCTTTTTGGCCAAGGGCATCATGGTCGAGGTTTTGCCGCTTTTCCTGAGCTTTAAAGGCGATTCGACTCTACCTCCTGAAATCTGTTTCCTGCTATTCTGCCTTGCTTTCAAATCCTCTTCGTTGCCTTCCCTCAATATATTTGTGGACGAGAGTTATCATTTCTAACTCTGCAGGTTTGTGAATTGCAGTGCCCCTGAGCTCCATTTTTCAACTCGCTTTCTTCGGAGCTGGCCGCAAAAGCGCAGGATTGCTTCAGGCCCTATTCTGGTTCCGGGCGGCAGGCTGAGCCTGTGGTTAATTCTTCTTCCTGATGGGAAAATAGAGTGACCTGTGCCTGTCCCAACACCTAGAGCTAGTCTCTCACTGGTTCCCCCTCTTCCCGTTCATCCTCAGGACAAATTGCAACCTGTACGGAACAGGAGGTTAAAGGTGCTGATTCTCGAAGGAGGGAGATTGCTAGTAAAGCGGCTGTAATGGCCAACCCGAGCACAAGGAGATGAGAATTGAGGTGCGTTTTAGAAACCTTTCCCGATCACACCGTGTACCATCTTCCGAGTTTCTCATGCATGTTTTCGATGTAGGAAGATGCCCTTGAACCTGGAGATTTTGGACCCATGGGATGGGTACCACGCAGTATTACTTTAAAGGGTCTGCGTTTGCTCACCCAACCTCACCAAACCTCTCAGCCCCAAGAGTGTCCACCCTTATGTCTCAATCTGCTGTGGGTCTAGAGATGGTGTATCCAGGTGGCATCACAGCCCCTAAACGAATTTTGTAAGAATTTCTCTCTCTTTCACTGTCTTTGTTTCACGGGTTTTTAAAAGTCATTGATTTTTATAATGGGGTTTAGCTGCTTTTCACTGGTGTGTTTATGCCGCTTTACACCCACTTGACTCACTTACAGAGGGATATCAATACATTGGTTTTAAGATTCTTACTAGTCAGATATATTCTTGGGCGGTGAACAGGGGGTGTTTAGTCCACTTCACTGAGCAAGGAGTAGGTCTTGTCTATTACATATTGGGTTTATGGAACGGTATCTGAGCTAATTTGAAACCCTTGTTTTATGCATCACCCCACCTCACCTTTCCCGTTAAGCAGCCATAGTGTGTCTTCTAAACGTGTGACGCTGTTCTGTTTTGTAATTCAGTTCAAGTGTAGCGATTTTTACATTCCCTCTCTAAGTGATATCTTATGATACGTGTCTTTTTCTGTGTGACTTATTTCACTTAGAATCGTCGTACCTAAATACTCTCATCATGCTGCTAGTAGCCTTATGACGTTAATTTCATGGCTGAGTGATATGCCATTGTACATAAGGACCACAACTTCCTTATCCATTTTTCTCTTTCCTGGGATATTTAAGGTGTAACGAAGTGGAGGTTCTTGTCAACAGAGCAGCCCTAAACTTTGGGGTGCCTGTGTCTTGCTGATTTTTAGTTTTCCCAATTTATACGCCCATGAGTGGAAGTGCCCTATGCTCTCTAAGCTGAGTTTTTTAGATGTTTCAGGACACCCTGTACTCTTCTCCAGAGTGGCTGTTGGCAATTTCCATCCCGCCCATCAGCGTAGCAAGGCTCCCGTTTCTCCATGGCCTGTCCTGCATTTCTGGTTTTGACACTTTATTCAGCATGGCCCTTTTGACCGATGGGAAGCGAGACTTCTTTGTAGCGCTGATTTGCCTTTCCAGGTTGCTTGGTTGGCCAAAAAGGGCGTATGCGTTTTTTCCTGAATATATTCAGGAAAAAACGCATACGCCCTTTTTGGCCAAGGGCATCATTGTCGAGGTTTTGCCGCTTTTCCTGAGCTTTAAAGGCGATTCGACTCTACCTCCTGAAATCTGTTTCCTGCAATTCTGCCTTGCTTTCAAATCCTCTTCGTTGCCTTCCCTCAATATATTTGTGGACGAGAGTTATCATTTATAACTCTGCAGGTTTGTGAATTGCAGTGCCCCTGAGCTCGATTTTTCAACTCGCTTTTTTGGGAGCTGGCGGCAAAACCACAGGATTGCTTCAGGCCCTGTTCTGCTTCCGGGCGGCAGGCTGAACCTGTGGTTAATTCTTCTTCCTGATGGGAAAATAGAGTGACCTGTGCCTGTCCCAACACCTAGAGATAGTCTCTCACTGGTTCCCCCTCTTCCCGTTCATCCTCAGGACAAATTGCAACCTGTACGGAACAGGAGGTTAAAGGTGCTGATTCTCGAAGGAGGGAGATTGCTAGTAAAGTGGCTGTAATGGCCAACCCGAGCACAAGGAGATGAGAAATGAGGTGCGTTTTAGAAACCTTTCCCGATCACACGGTGTACCATCTTCTGGGTTTCTCATGCATGTTTTCGATGTAGTAAGATGCCCTTGAACCTGGAGATTTTGGACCCATGGGATGGGTACCACGCAGTATTACTTTAAAGGGTCTGCCTTTTCTCACCGAACCTAACCAAACCTCTCAGCCCCAAGAGTGTCCACCCTTATGTCTCAATCAGCTGTGGGTCTAGAGATGGTCAATCCAGGTGGCATCACAGCCCCTGAACGAATTTTGTAAGAATTTCTCTCTCTTTCACTGTCTTTGTTTCACGGGGTTTTAAAAGTAATTGATTTTTATAATGGGGTTTAGCTGCTTTTCACTGCTGTGTTTATGCCGCTTTACACCCACTTGACTCACTTACAGAGGGATATCAATACATTGGTTTTAAGATTCTTACTAGTCAGATATATTCTTGGGTGGTGAACAGGGGGTGTTGAGTCCATTTCACTGAGCAAGGAGTAGGTCTTGTCTATTACATATTGGGTTTATGGAACGGTATCTGAGCTCATTTGAAACCCTTGTTTTATGCATCACCCACCTCACCTTTCCTGTTAAGCAGCCATAGTGTGTCTTCTAAACGTGTGACGCTGTTCTGTTTTGTAATTCAGTTCAAGTGTAGCGGTTTTTACATTCCCTCTCTAAGTGATATCTTATGATAAGTGTCTTTTTCTGTGTGACTTATTTCACTTAGAATCGTCGTACCTAAATCCTCTCATCATGCTGCTACTAGCCTTATGACGTTAATTTCATGGCTGAGTGATATGCCATTGTACATATGGACAACAACTTCCTTATCCATTTTTCTCTTTCCTGCGATATTTAAGGTGTAACGAAGTGGAGGTTTTGTCAACAGAGCAACCCTAAACTTTGGGGTGCCTGTGTCCTACTGATTTTTAGTTTTCCCAATTTATACGCCCATGAGTGGAAGTGCCCTATGCTCTCTAAGCTGAGTTTTTTAGATGTTTCAGGACACCCCGTACCCTTCTCCAGAGTGGCTGTTGGCAATTTACATCCCGCCCATCAGCGTAGCAAGGCTCCCGTTTCTCCATGGCCTGTCCTGCATTTCTGGTTTTGACACTTTATTCAGCATGGCCCTTTTGACCGATGGGAAGCGAGACTTCTTTGTAGCGCTGATTTGCCTTTCCAGGTTGCTTGCTTGGCCAAAAAGGGCGTATGCGTTTTTTCCTGAATATATTCAGGAAAAAACGCATACGCCCTTTTTGGCCAAGGGCATCATTGTCGAGGTTTTGCCGCTTTTCCTGAGCTTTAAAGGCGATTCGACTCTACCTCCTGAAATCTGTTTCCTGCTATTCTGCCTTGCTTTCAAATCCTCTTCGTTGCCTTCCCTCAATATATTTGTGGACGAGAGTTATCATTTATAACTCTGCAGGTTTGTGAATTGCAGTGCCCCTGAGCTCGATTTTTCAACTCGCTTTTTTGGGAGCTGGCGGCAAAAGCACAGGATTGCTTCAGGCCCTGTTCTGCTTCCGGGCGGCAGGCTGAACCTGTGGTTAATTCTTCTTCCTGATGGGAAAATAGAGTGACCTGTGCCTGTCCCAACACCTAGAGCTAGTCTCTCACTGGTTCCCCCTCTTCCCGTTCATCCTGAGGACAAATTGCAACCTGTACGGAACAGGAGGTTAAAGGTGCTGATTCTCGAAGGAGGGAGATTGCTAGTAAAGTGGCTGTAATGGCCAACCCGAGCACAAGGAGATGAGAAATGAGGTGCGTTTTAGAAACCTTTCCCGATCACACGGTGTACCATCTTCTGGGTTTCTCATGCATGTTTTCGATGTAGGAAGATGCCCTTGAACCTGGAGATTTTGGACCCATGGGATGGGTACCACGCAGTATTACTTTAAAGGGTCTGCCTTTTCTCACCGAACCTAACCAAACCTCTCAGCCCCAAGAGTGTCCACCCTTATGTCTCAATCAGCTGTGGGTCTAGAGATGGTCAATCCAGGTGGCATCACAGCCCCTGAACGAATTTTGTAAGAATTTCTCTCTCTTTCACTGTCTTTGTTTCACGGGTTTTTAAAAGTAATTGATTTTTATAATGGGGTTTAGCTGCTTTTCACTGCTGTGTTTATGCCGCTTTACACCCACTTGACTCACTTACAGAGGGATATCAATACTTTGGTTTTAAGATTCTTACTAGTCAGATATATTCTTGGGCGGTGAACAGGGGGTGTTGAGTCCAGTTCACTGAGCAAGGAGTAGGTCTTGTCTATTACATATTGGGTTCATGGAACGGTATCTGAGCTAATTTGAAACCCTTGTTTTATGCATCACCCCACCTCACCTTTCCCGTTAAGCAGCCATAGTGTGTCTTCTAAACGTGTGACGCTGTTCTGTTTTGTAATTCAGTTCAAGTGTAGCGGTTTTTACATTCCCTCTCTAAGTGATATCTTATGATAAGTGATTTTTTCTGTGTGACTTATTTCACTTTGAATCGTCGTACCTAAATCCTCTAATCATGCTGCTACTAGCCTTATGACGTTAATTTCATGGCTGAGTGATATGCCATTGTACATGTGGACAACAACTTCCTTATCCATTTTTCTCTTTCCTGGGATATTTAAGGTGTAACGAAGTGGAGGTTTTGTCAACAGAGCAACCCTAAACTTTGGGGTGCCTGTGTCCTACTGATTTTTAGTTTTCCCAATTTATACGCCCATGAGTGGAAGTGCCCTATGCTCTCTAAGCTGAGTGTTTTAGATGTTTCAGGACACACCGTACACTTCTCCAGAGTGGCTGTTGGCAATTTACATCCCACCCATCAGCATAGCAAGGCTCCCATTTCTCCATGGCCTGTCCTGCATTTCTGGTTTTGACACTTTATTCAGCATGGCCCTTTTGACCGATGGGAAGCGAGACTTCTTTGTAGCGCTGATTTGCCTTTCCAGGTTGCTTGCTTGGCCAAAAAGGGCGTATGCGTTTTTTCCTGAATATATTCAGGAAAAAACGCATACGCCCTTTTTGGCCAAGGGCATCATGGTCGAGGTTTTGCCGCTTTTCCTGAGCTTTAAAGGCGATTCGACTCTACCTCCTGAAATCTGTTTCCTGCTATTCTGCCTTGCTTTCAAATCCTCTTCGTTGCCTTCCCTCAATATATTTGTGGACGAGAGTTATCATTTCTAACTCTGCAGGTTTGTGAATTGCAGTGCCCCTGAGCTCCATTTTTCAACTCGCTTTCTTCGGAGCTGGCCGCAAAAGCGCAGGATTGCTTCAGGCCCTATTCTGGTTCCGGGCGGCAGGCTGAGCCTGTGGTTAATTCTTCTTCCTGATGGGAAAATAGAGTGACCTGTGCCTGTCCCAACACCTAGAGCTAGTCTCTCACTGGTTCCCCCTCTTCCCGTTCATCCTCAGGACAAATTGCAACCTGTACGGAACAGGAGGTTAAAGGTGCTGATTCTCGAAGGAGGGAGATTGCTAGTAAAGCGGCTGTAATGGCCAACCCGAGCACAAGGAGATGAGAAATGAGGTGCGTTTTAGAAACCTTTCCCGATCACACCGTGTACCATCTTCCGAGTTTCTCATGCATGTTTTCGATGTAGGAAGATGGCCTTGAACCTGGAGATTTTGGACCCATGGGATGGGTACCACGCAGTATTACTTTAAAGGGTCTGCGTTTGCTCACCCAACCTCACCAAACCTCTCAGCCCCAAGAGTGTCCACCCTTATGTCTCAATCTGCTGTGGGTCTAGAGATGGTGTATCCAGGTGGCATCACAGCCCCTAAACGAATTTTGTAAGAATTTCTCTCTCTTTCACTGTCTTTGTTTCACGGGTTTTTAAAAGTCATTGATTTTTATAATGGGGTTTAGCTGCTTTTCACTGGTGTGTTTATGCCGCTTTACACCCACTTGACTCACTTACAGAGGGATATCAATACATTGGTTTTAAGATTCTTACTAGTCAGATATATTCTTGGGCGGTGAACAGGGGGTGTTTAGTCCACTTCACTGAGCAAGGAGTAGGTCTTGTCTATTACATATTGGGTTTATGGAACGGTATCTGAGCTAATTTGAAACCCTTGTTTTATGCATCACCCCACCTCACCTTTCCCGTTAAGCAGCCATAGTGTGTCTTCTAAACGTGTGACGCTGTTCTGTTTTGTAATTCAGTTCAAGTGTAGCGGTTTTTACATTCCCTCTCTAAGTGATATCTTATGATAAGTGTCTTTTTCTGTGTGACTTATTTCACTTAGAATCGTCGTACCTAAATACTCTCATCATGCTGCTAGTAGCCTTATGACGTTAATTTCATGGCTGAGTGATATGCCATTGTACATAAGGACCACAACTTCCTTATCCATTTTTCTCTTTCCTGGGATATTTAAGGTGTAACGAAGTGGAGGTTCTTGTCAACAGAGCAGCCCTAAACTTTGGGGTGCCTGTGTCTTGCTGATTTTTAGTTTTCCCAATTTATACGCCCATGAGTGGAAGTGCCCTATGCTCTCTAAGCTGAGTTTTTTAGATGTTTCAGGACACCCTGTACTCTTCTCCAGAGTGGCTGTTGGCAATTTCCATCCCGCCCATCAGCGTAGCAAGGCTCCCGTTTCTCCATGGCCTGTCCTGCATTTCTGGTTTTGACACTTTATTCAGCATGGCCCTTTTGACCGATGGGAAGCGAGACTTCTTTGTAGCGCTGATTTGCCTTTCCAGGTTGCTTGGTTGGCCAAAAAGGGCGTATGCGTTTTTTCCTGAATATATTCAGGAAAAAACGCATACGCCCTTTTTGGCCAAGGGCATCATTGTCGAGGTTTTGCCGCTTTTCCTGAGCTTTAAAGGCGATTCGACTCTACCTCCTGAAATCTGTTTCCTGCAATTCTGCCTTGCTTTCAAATCCTCTTCGTTGCCTTCCCTCAATATATTTGTGGACGAGAGTTATCATTTATAACTCTGCAGGTTTGTGAATTGCAGTGCCCCTGAGCTCGATTTTTCAACTCGCTTTTTTGGGAGCTGGCGGCAAAAGCACAGGATTGCTTCAGGCCCTGTTCTGCTTCCGGGCGGCAGGCTGAACCTGTGGTTAATTCTTCTTCCTGATGGGAAAATAGAGTGACCTGTGCCTGTCCCAACACCTAGAGATAGTCTCTCACTGGTTCCCCCTCTTCCCGTTCATCCTCAGGACAAATTGCAACCTGTACGGAACAGGAGGTTAAAGGTGCTGATTCTCGAAGGAGGGAGATTGCTAGTAAAGTGGCTGTAATGGCCAACCCGAGCACAAGGAGATGAGAAATGAGGTGCGTTTTAGAAACCTTTCCCGATCACACGGTGTACCATCTTCTGGGTTTCTCATGCATGTTTTCGATGTAGTAAGATGCCCTTGAACCTGGAGATTTTGGACCCATGGGATGGGTACCACGCAGTATTACTTTAAAGGGTCTGCCTTTTCTCACCGAACCTAACCAAACCTCTCAGCCCCAAGAGTGTCCACCCTTATGTCTCAATCAGCTGTGGGTCTAGAGATGGTCAATCCAGGTGGCATCACAGCCCCTGAACGAATTTTGTAAGAATTTCTCTCTCTTTCACTGTCTTTGTTTCACGGGGTTTTAAAAGTAATTGATTTTTATAATGGGGTTTAGCTGCTTTTCACTGCTGTGTTTATGCCGCTTTACACCCACTTGACTCACTTACAGAGGGATATCAATACATTGGTTTTAAGATTCTTACTAGTCAGATATATTCTTGGGTGGTGAACAGGGGGTGTTGAGTCCATTTCACTGAGCAAGGAGTAGGTCTTGTCTATTACATATTGGGTTTATGGAACGGTATCTGAGCTCATTTGAAACCCTTGTTTTATGCATCACCCACCTCACCTTTCCTGTTAAGCAGCCATAGTGTGTCTTCTAAACGTGTGACGCTGTTCTGTTTTGTAATTCAGTTCAAGTGTAGCGGTTTTTACATTCCCTCTCTAAGTGATATCTTATGATAAGTGTCTTTTTCTGTGTGACTTATTTCACTTAGAATCGTCGTACCTAAATCCTCTCATCATGCTGCTACTAGCCTTATGACGTTAATTTCATGGCTGAGTGATATGCCATTGTACATATGGACAACAACTTCCTTATCCATTTTTCTCTTTCCTGCGATATTTAAGGTGTAACGAAGTGGAGGTTTTGTCAACAGAGCAACCCTAAACTTTGGGGTGCCTGTGTCCTACTGATTTTTAGTTTTCCCAATTTATACGCCCATGAGTGGAAGTGCCCTATGCTCTCTAAGCTGAGTTTTTTAGATGTTTCAGGACACCCCGTACCCTTCTCCAGAGTGGCTGTTGGCAATTTACATCCCGCCCATCAGCGTAGCAAGGCTCCCGTTTCTCCATGGCCTGTCCTGCATTTCTGGTTTTGACACTTTATTCAGCATGGCCCTTTTGACCGATGGGAAGCGAGACTTCTTTGTAGCGCTGATTTGCCTTTCCAGGTTGCTTGGTTGGCCAAAAAGGGCGTATGCGTTTTTTCCTGAATATATTCAGGAAAAAACGCATACGCCCTTTTTGGCCAAGGGCATCATTGTCGAGGTTTTGCCGCTTTTCCTGAGCTTTAAAGGCGATTCGACTCTACCTCCTGAAATCTGTTTCCTGCTATTCTGCCTTGCTTTCAAATCCTCTTCGTTGCCTTCCCTCAATATATTTGTGGACGAGAGTTATCATTTATAACTCTGCAGGTTTGTGAATTGCAGTGCCCCTGAGCTCGATTTTTCAACTCGCTTTTTTGGGAGCTGGCGGCAAAAGCACAGGATTGCTTCAGGCCCTGTTCTGCTTCCGGGCGGCAGGCTGAACCTGTGGTTAATTCTTCTTCCTGATGGGAAAATAGAGTGACCTGTGCCTGTCCCAACACCTAGAGCTAGTCTCTCACTGGTTCCCCCTCTTCCCGTTCATCCTGAGGACAAATTGCAACCTGTACGGAACAGGAGGTTAAAGGTGCTGATTCTCGAAGGAGGGAGATTGCTAGTAAAGTGGCTGTAATGGCCAACCCGAGCACAAGGAGATGAGAAATGAGGTGCGTTTTAGAAACCTTTCCCGATCACACGGTGTACCATCTTCTGGGTTTCTCATGCATGTTTTCGATGTAGGAAGATGCCCTTGAACCTGGAGATTTTGGACCCATGGGATGGGTACCACGCAGTATTACTTTAAAGGGTCTGCCTTTTCTCACCGAACCTAACCAAACCTCTCAGCCCCAAGAGTGTCCACCCTTATGTCTCAATCAGCTGTGGGTCTAGAGATGGTCAATCCAGGTGGCATCACAGCCCCTGAACGAATTTTGTAAGAATTTCTCTCTCTTTCACTGTCTTTGTTTCACGGGTTTTTAAAAGTAATTGATTTTTATAATGGGGTTTAGCTGCTTTTCACTGCTGTGTTTATGCCGCTTTACACCCACTTGACTCACTTACAGAGGGATATCAATACTTTGGTTTTAAGATTCTTACTAGTCAGATATATTCTTGGGCGGTGAACAGGGGGTGTTGAGTCCAGTTCACTGAGCAAGGAGTAGGTCTTGTCTATTACATATTGGGTTTATGGAACGGTATCTGAGCTAATTTGAAACCCTTGTTTTATGCATCACCCCACCTCACCTTTCCCGTTAAGCAGCCATAGTGTGTCTTCTAAACGTGTGACGCTGTTCTGTTTTGTAATTCAGTTCAAGTGTAGCGGTTTTTACATTCCCTCTCTAAGTGATATCTTATGATAAGTGATTTTTTCTGTGTGACTTATTTCACTTAGAATCGTCGTACCTAAATCCTCTAATCATGCTACTACTAGCCTTATGACGTTAATTTCATGGCTGAGTGATATGCCATTGTACATATGGACAACAACTTCCTTATCCATTTTTCTCTTTCCTGCGATATTTAAGGTGTAACGAAGTGGAGGTTTTGTCAACAGAGCAACCCTAAACTTTGGGGTGCCTGTGTCCTACTGATTTTTAGTTTTCCCAATTTATACGCCCATGAGTGGAAGTGCCCTATGCTCTCTAAGCTGAGTTTTTTAGATGTTTCAGGACACCCCGTACCCTTCTCGAGAGTGGCTGTTGGCAATTTACATCCCGCCCATCAGCGTAGCAAGGCTCCCGTTTCTCCATGGCCTGTCCTGCATTTCTGGTTTTGACACTTTATTCAGCATGGCCCTTTTGACCGATGGGAAGCGAGACTTCTTTGTAGCGCTGATTTGCCTTTCCAGGTTGCTTGGTTGGCCAAAAAGGGCGTATGCGTTTTTTCCTGAATATATTCAGGAAAAAACGCATACGCCCTTTTTGGCCAAGGGCATCATGGTCGAGGTTTTGCCGCTTTTCCTGAGCTTTAAAGGCGATTCGACTCTACCTCCTGAAATCTGTTTCCTGCAATTCTGCCTTGCTTTCAAATCCTCTTCGTTGCCTTCCCTCAATATATTTGTGGACGAGAGTTATCATTTATAACTCTGCAGGTTTGTGAATTTCAGTGCCCCTGAGCTCGATTTTTCAACTCGCTTTTTTGGGAGCTGGCGGCAAAACCACAGGATTGCTTCAGGCCCTGTTCTGCTTCCGGGCGGCAGGCTGAACCTGTGGTTAATTCTTCTTCCTGATGGGAAAATAGAGTGACCTGTGCCTGTCCCAACACCTAGAGCTAGTCTCTCACTGGTTCCCCCTCTTCCCGTTCATCCTCAGGACAAATTGCAACCTGTACGGAACAGGAGGTTAAAGGTGCTGATTCTCGAAGGAGGGAGATTGCTAGTAAAGTGGCTGTAATGGCCAACCCGAGCACAAGGAGATGAGAAATGAGGTGCGTTTTAGAAACCTTTCCCGATCACACGGTGTACCATCTTCTGGGTTTCTCATGCATGTTTTCGATGTAGTAAGATGCCCTTGAACCTGGAGATTTTGGACCCATGGGATGGGTACCACGCAGTATTACTTTAAAGGGTCTGCCTTTTCTCACCGAACCTAACCAAACCTCTCAGCCCCAAGAGTGTCCACCCTTATGTCTCAATCAGCTGTGGGTCTAGAGATGGTCAATCCAGGTGGCATCACAGCCCCTGAACGAATTTTGTAAGAATTTCTCTCTCTTTCACTGTCTTTGTTTCACGGGGTTTTAAAAGTAATTGATTTTTATAATGGGGTTTAGCTGCTTTTCACTGCTGTGTTTATGCCGCTTTACACCCACTTGACTCACTTACAGAGGGATATCAATACATTGGTTTTAAGATTCTTACTAGTCAGATATATTCTTGGGCGGTGAACAGGGGGTGTTGAGTCCATTTCACTGAGCAAGGAGTAGGTCTTGTCTATTACATATTGGGTTTATGGAACGGTATCTGAGCTCATTTGAAACCCTTGTTTTATGCATCACCCACCTCACCTTTCCTGTTAAGCAGCCATAGTGTGTCTTCTAAACGTGTGACGCTGTTCTGTTTTGTAATTCAGTTCAAGTGTAGCGGTTTTTACATTCCCTCTCTAAGTGATATCTTATGATAAGTGTCTTTTTCTGTGTGACTTATTTCACTTAGAATCGTCGTACCTAAATCCTCTCATCATGCTGCTACTAGCCTTATGACGTTAATTTCATGGCTGAGTGATATGCCATTGTACATAAGGACCACAACTTCCTTATCCATTTTTCTCTTTCCTTTGAGATTTAAGGTGTAACGAAGTGGAGGTTCTTGTCAACAGAGCAGCGCTAAACTTTGGGGTGCCTATGTCTTGCTGATTTTTAGTTTTCCCAATTTATACGCCCATGAGTGGAAGTGCCCTATGCTCTCTAAGCTGAGTTTTTTAGATGTTTCAGGACACCCCGTACTCTTCTCCAGAGTGGCTGTTGGCAATTTACATCCCGCCCATCAGCGTAGCAAGGCTCCGGTTTCTCCATGGCCTGTCCTGCATTTCTCGTTTTGACACTTTATTCAGCATGGCCCTTTTGACCGATGGGAAGCGAGACTTCTTTGTAGCGCTGATTTGCCTTTCCAGGTTGCTTGGTTGGCCAAAAAGGGCGTATGCGTTTTTTCCTGAATATATTCAGGAAAAAACGCATACGCCCTTTTTGGCCAAGGGCATCATGGTCGAGGTTTTGCCGCTTTTCCTGTGCTTTAAAGGCGATTCGATTCTACCTCCTGAAATCTGTTTCCTGCAATTCGGCCTTGCTTTCAAATCCTCTTCGTTGCCTTCCCTCAATATATTTGTGGACGAGAGTTATCATTTATAACTCTGCAGGTTCGTGAATTGCAGTGCCCCTGAGCTCGATTTTTCAACTCGCTTTTTTGGGAGCTGGCGGCAAAAGCACAGGATTGCTTCAGGCCCTGTTCTGCTTCCGGGCGGCAGGCTGAACCTGTGGTTATTTCTTCTTCCTGATGGGAAAATAGAGTGACCTGTGCCTGTCCCAACACCTAGAGCTAGTCTCTCACTGGTTCCACCTCTTCCCGTTCATCCTCAGGACAAATTGCAACCTGTACGGAACAGGAGGTTAAAGGTGCTCATTCTCCAAGGAGGGAGATTGCTAGTAAAGCGGCTGTAATGGCCAACCCGAGCACAAGGAGATGAGAAATGAGGTGCGTTTTAGAAACCTTTCCCGATCACACGGTGTACCATCTTCTGGGTTTCTCATGCATGTTTTCGATGTAGGAAGATACCCTTGAACCTGGAGATTTTGGACCCATGGGATGGGTACCACGCAGTATTACTTTAATGGGTCTGCGTTTGCTCACCCAACCTCACCAAACCTCTCAGCCCCAAGAGTGTCGACCCTTATGTCTCAATCAGCTGTGGGTCTAGAGATGGTCAATCCAGGTGGCATCACAGCCCCTGAACGAATTTTGTAAGAATTTCTCTCTCTTTCACTGTCTTTCTTTCACGGGTTTTTAAAAGTAATTGATTTTTATAATGGGGTTTAGCTGCTTTTCACTGCTGTGTTTATGCCGCTTTACACCCACTTGACTCACTTACAGAGGGATATCAATACTTTGGTTTTAAAATTCTTACTAGTCATATATATTCTTGGGCGGTGAACAGGGGGTGTTGAGTCCAGTTCACTGAGCAAGGAGTAGGTCTTGTCTATTACATATTGGGTTTATGGAACGGTATCTGAGCTAATTTAAACCCTTGTTTTATGCATCACCCCACCTCACCTTTCCCGTTAAGCAGCCATAGTGTGTCTTCTAAACGTGTGACGCTGTTCTGTTTTGTAATTCAGTTTAAGTGTAGCGGTTTTTACATTCCCTCTCTAAGTGATATCTTATGATAAGTGTCTTTTTCTGTGTGACTTATTTCACTTAGAATCGTCGTAACTAAATCCTCTCATCATGCTGCTACTAGCCTTAAGACGTTAATTTCATGGCTCAGTGATATGCCATTGTACATAAGGACCACAACTTCCTTATCCATTTTTCTCTTTCCTGTGATATTTAAGGTGTAACGAAGTGGAGGTTCTTGTCAACAGAGCAGCCCTAAACTTTGGGGTGCCTGTGTCTTGCTGATTTTTAGTTTTCCCAATTTATACGCCCATGAGTGGAAGTGCCCTATGCTCTCTAAGCTGAGTTTTTTAGATGTTTCAGGACACCCCGTACTCTTCTCCAGAGTGGCTGTTGGCAATTTACATCCCGCCCATCAGCGTAGCAAGGCTCCCGTTTCTCCATGGCCTGTCCTGCATTTCTGGTTTTGACACTTTATTCAGCATGGCCCTTTTGACCGATGGGAAGCGAGACTTCTTTGTAGCGCTGATTTGCCTTTCCAGGTTGCTTGGTTGGCCAAAAAGGGCGTATGCGTTTTTTCCTGAATATATTCAGGAAAAAACGCATACGCCCTTTTTGGCCAAGGGCATCATGGTCGAGGTTTTGCCGCTTTTCCTGTGCTTTAAAGGCGATTCGAATCTACCTCCTGAAATCTGTTTCCTGCAATTCTGCCTTGCTTTCAAATCCTCTTCGTTGCCTTCCCTCAATATATTTGTGGACGAGAGTTATCATTTGTAACTCTGCAGGTTCGTGAATTGCAGTGCCCCTGAGCTCGATTTTTCAACTCGCTTTTTTGGGAGCTGGCGGCAAAAGCACAGGATTGCTTCAGGCCCTGTTCTGCTTCCGGGCGGCAGGCTGAACCTGTGGTTATTTCTTCTTCCTGATGGGAAAATAGAGTGACCTGTGCCTGTCCCAACACCTAGAGCTAGTCTCTCACTGGTTCCACCTCTTCCCGTTCATCCTCAGGACAAATTGCAACCTGTACGGAACAGGAGGTTGAAGGTGCTGATTCTCGAAGGAGGGAGATTGCTAGTAAAGCTGCTGTAATGGCCAACCCGAGCACAAGGAGATGAGAAATGAGGTGCGTTTTAGAAACCTTTCCCGATCACACGGTGTACCATCTTCTGGGTTTCTCATGCATGTTTTCGATGTAGGAAGATGCCCTTGAACCTGGAGATTTTGGACCCATGGGATGGGTACCACGCAGTATTACTTTAAAGGGTCTGCCTTTTCTCACCGAACCTAACCAAACCTCTCAGCCCCAAGAGTGTCCACCCTTATGTCTCAATCAGCTGTGGGTCTAGAGATGGTCAATCCAGGTGGCATCACAGCCCCTGAACGAATTTTGTAAGAATTTTTCTCTCTTTCACTGTCTTTGTTTCACGGGTTTTTAAAAGTAATTGATTTTTATAATGGGATTTAGCTGCTTTTCACTGCTGTGTTTATGCCGCTTTACACCCACTTGACTCACTTACAGAGGGATATCAATACTTTGGTTTTAAGATTCTTACTAGTCAGATATATTCTTGGGCGGTGAACAGGGGGTGTTGAGTCCAGTTCACTGAGCAAGGAGTAGGTCTTGTCTATTACATATTGGGTTTATGGAACGGTATCTGAGCTAATTTGAAACCCTTGTTTTATGCATCACCCCACCTCACCTTTCCCGTTAAGCAGCCATAGTGTGTCTTCTAAACGTGTGACGCTGTTCTGTTTTGTAATTCAGTTCAAGTGTAGCGGTTTTTACATTCCCTCTCTAAGTGATATCTTATGATAAGTGTCTTTTTCTGTGTGACTTATTTCACTTAGAATCGTCGTACCTAAATCCTCTCATCATGCTGCTACTAGCCTTATGACGTTAATTTCATGGCTGAGTGATATGCCATTGTACATAAGGACCACAACTTCCTTATCCATTTTTCTCTTTCCTGGGATATTTAAGGTGTAACGAAGTGGAGGTTCTTGTCAACAGAGCAGCCCTCAACTTTGGGGTGCCTGTGTCTTGCTGATTTTTAGTTTTCCCAATTTATACGCCCATGAGTGGAAGTGCCCTATGCTCTCTAAGCTGAGTTTTTTAGATGTTTCAGGACACCCTGTACTCTTCTCCAGAGTGGCTGTTGGCAATTTCCATCCCGCCCATCAGCGTAGCAAGGCTCCCGTTTCTCCATGGCCTGTCCTGCATTTCTGGTTTTGACACTTTATTCAGCATGGCCCTTTTGACCGATGGGAAGCGAGACTTCTTTGTAGCGCTGATTTGCCTTTCCAGGTTGCTTGGTTGGCCAAAAAGGGCGTATGCGTTTTTTCCTGAATATATTCAGGAAAAAACGCATACGCCCTTTTTGGCCAAGGGCATCATTGTCGAGGTTTTGCCGCTTTTCCTGTGCTTTAAAGGCGATTCGACTCTACCTCCTGAAATCTGTTTCCTGCAATTCTGCCTTGCTTTCAAATCCTCTTCGTTGCCTTCCCTCAATATATTTGTGGACGAGAGTTATCATTTCTAACTCTGCAGGTTTGTGAATTGCAGTGCCCCTGAGCTCGATTTTTCAACTCGCTTTTTTGGGAGCTGGCGGCAAAAGCACAGGATTGCTTCAGGCCCTGTTCTGCTTCCGGGCGGCAGGCTGAACCTGTGGTTAATTCTTCTTCCTGATGGGAAAATAGAGTGACCTGTGCCTGTCCCAACACCTAGAGATAGTCTCTCACTGGTTCCCCCTCTTCCCGTTCATCCTGAGGACAAATTGCAACCTGTACGGAACAGGAGGTTAAAGGTGCTGATTCTCGAAGGAGGGAGATTGCTAGTAAAGTGGCTGTAATGGCCAACCCGAGCACAAGGAGATGAGAAATGAGGTGCGTTTTAGAAACCTTTCCCGATCACACGGTGTACCATCTTCTGGGTTTCTCATGCATGTTTTCGATGTAGTAAGATGCCCTTGAACCTGGAGATTTTGGACCCATGGGATGGGTACCACGCAGTATTACTTTAAAGGGTCTGCCTTTTCTCACCGAACCTAACCAAACCTCTCAGCCCCAAGAGTGTCCACCCTTATGTCTCAATCAGCTGTGGGTCTAGAGATGGTCAATCCAGGTGGCATCACAGCCCCTGAACGAATTTTGTAAGAATTTCTCTCTCTTTCACTGTCTTTGTTTCACGGGGTTTTAAAAGTAATTGATTTTTATAATGGGGTTTAGCTGCTTTTCACTGCTGTGTTTATGCCGCTTTACACCCACTTGACTCACTTACAGAGGGATATCAATACATTGGTTTTAAGATTCTTACTAGTCAGATATATTCTTGGGCGGTGAACAGGGGGTGTTGAGTCCATTTCACTGAGCAAGGAGTAGGTCTTGTCTATTACATATTGGGTTTATGGAACGGTATCTGAGCTCATTTGAAACCCTTGTTTTATGCATCACCCACCTCACCTTTCCTGTTAAGCAGCCATAGTGTGTCTTCTAAACGTGTGACGCTGTTCTGTTTTGTAATTCAGTTCAAGTGTAGCGGTTTTTACATTCCCTCTCTAAGTGATATCTTATGATAAGTGTCTTTTTCTGTGTGACTTATTTCACTTAGAATCGTCGTACCTAAATCCTCTCATCATGCTGCTACTAGCCTTATGACGTTAATTTCATGGCTGAGTGATATGCCATTGTACATAAGGACCACAACTTCCTTATCCATTTTTCTCTTTCCTTTGAGATTTAAGGTGTAACGAAGTGGAGGTTCTTGTCAACAGAGCAGCCCTAAACTTTGGGGTGCCTGTGTCTTGCTGATTTTTAGTTTTCCCAATTTATACGCCCATGAGTGGAAGTGCCCTATGCTCTCTAAGCTGAGTTTTTTAGATGTTTCAGGACACCCCGTACTCTTCTCCAGAGTGGCTGTTGGCAATTTACATCCCGCCCATCAGCGTAGCAAGGCTCCCGTTTCTCCATGGCCTGTCCTGCATTTCTGGTTTTGACACTTTATTCAGCATGGCCCTTTTGACCGATGGGAAGCGAGACTTCTTTGTAGCGCTGATTTGCCTTTCCAGGTTGCTTGGTTGGCCAAAAAGGGCGTATGCGTTTTTTCCTGAATATATTCAGGAAAAAACGCATACGCCCTTTTTGGCCAAGGGCATCATGGTCGAGGTTTTGCCGCTTTTCCTGTGCTTTAAAGGTGATTCGAATCTACCTCCTGAAATCTGTTTCCTGCAATTCTGCCTTGCTTTCAAATCCTCTTCGTTGCCTTCCCTCAATATATTTGTGGACGAGAGTTATCATTTATAACTCTGCAGGTTCGTGAATTGCAGTGCCCCTGAGCTCGATTTTTCAACTCGCTTTTTTGGGAGCTGGCGGCAAAAGCACAGGATTGCTTCAGGCCCTGTTCTGCTTCCGGGCGGCAGGCTGAACCTGTGCTTAATTCTTCTTCCTGATGGGAAAATAGAGTGACCTGTGCCTGTCCCCACACCTACACCTAGTCTCTCATTGGTTCCCCCTCTTCCCGTTCATCCTCAGGACAAATTTGCAACCTGTACAGAACAGGAGGTTAAAGGTGCTCATTCTCCAAGGAGGGAGATTGCTAGTAAAGCTACTGTAATGGCGAGCCCGAGCACAAGGAGATGAGAAATGAGGTGCGATTTAGAAATCTGTCCCGATCACACGGTGTACCATCTTCTGGGTTTCTCATGCATGTTTGCGATGTAGGAAGATGCCCTTGAACCTGGAGATTTTGGACCCATGGGATGGGTACCACGCAGTATTACTTTAAAGGGTCTGCATTTGCTCACCCAACCTCACCAAACCTCTCAGCCCGAAGAGTGTCCACCCTTTTGTCTCAATCAGCTGTGGGTCTAGAGATGGTCAATAAAGGTGGCATCCCAGCCCCTGAACGAATTTTGTAAGAATTTCTCTCTCTTTCACTGTCTTTGTTTCACGGGTTTTTAAAAGTAATTGATTTTTATAATGGGGTTTAGCTGCCTTTCACTGCTGTGTTTATGCCGCTTTACACCCACTTGACTCACTTACAGAGGGATATCAATACATTGGTTTTAAGATTCTTACTAGTCAGATATATTCTTGGGCGGTGAACAGGGGGTGTTTAGTCCACTTCACTGAGCAAGGAGTAGGTCTTGTCTATTACATATTGGGTTTATGGAACGGTATCTGAGCTAATTTGAAACCCTTGTTTTATGCATCACCCCACCTCACCTTTCCCGTTAAGCAGCCATAGTGTGTCTTCTAAACGTGTGACGCTGTTCTGTTTTGTAATTCAGTTCAAGTGTAGCGGTTTTTACATTCCCTCTCTAAGTGATATCTTATGATAAGTGATTTTTTCTGTGTGACTTATTTCACTTAGAATCGTCGTACCTAAATCCTCTAATCATGCTACTACTAGCCTTATGACGTTAATTTCATGGCTGAGTGATATGCCATTGTACATATGGACAACAACTTCCTTATCCATTTTTCTCTTTCCTGCGATATTTAAGGTGTAACGAAGTGGAGGTTTTGTCAACAGAGCAACCCTAAACTTTGGGGTGCCTGTGTCCTACTGATTTTTAGTTTTCCCAATTTATACGCCCATGAGTGGAAGTGCCCTATGCTCTCTAAGCTGAGTTTTTTAGATGTTTCAGGACACCCCGTACCCTTCTCGAGAGTGGCTGTTGGCAATTTACATCCCGCCCATCAGCGTAGCAAGGCTCCCGTTTCTCCATGGCCTGTCCTGCATTTCTGGTTTTGACACTTTATTCAGCATGGCCCTTTTGACCGATGGGAAGCGAGACTTCTTTGTAGCGCTGATTTGCCTTTCCAGGTTGCTTGGTTGGCCAAAAAGGGCGTATGCGTTTTTTCCTGAATATATTCAGGAAAAAACGCATACGCCCTTTTTGGCCAAGGGCATCATGGTCGAGGTTTTGCCGCTTTTCCTGAGCTTTAAAGGCGATTCGACTCTACCTCCTGAAATCTGTTTCCTGCAATTCTGCCTTGCTTTCAAATCCTCTTCGTTGCCTTCCCTCAATATATTTGTGGACGAGAGTTATCATTTATAACTCTGCAGGTTTGTGAATTTCAGTGCCCCTGAGCTCGATTTTTCAACTCGCTTTTTTGGGAGCTGGCGGCAAAACCACAGGATTGCTTCAGGCCCTGTTCTGCTTCCGGGCGGCAGGCTGAACCTGTGGTTAATTCTTCTTCCTGATGGGAAAATAGAGTGACCTGTGCCTGTCCCAACACCTAGAGCTAGTCTCTCACTGGTTCCCCCTCTTCCCGTTCATCCTCAGGACAAATTGCAACCTGTACGGAACAGGAGGTTAAAGGTGCTGATTCTCGAAGGAGGGAGATTGCTAGTAAAGTGGCTGTAATGGCCAACCCGAGCACAAGGAGATGAGAAATGAGGTGCGTTTTAGAAACCTTTCCCGATCACACGGTGTACCATCTTCTGGGTTTCTCATGCATGTTTTCGATGTAGTAAGATGCCCTTGAACCTGGAGATTTTGGACCCATGGGATGGGTACCACGCAGTATTACTTTAAAGGGTCTGCCTTTTCTCACCGAACCTAACCAAACCTCTCAGCCCCAAGAGTGTCCACCCTTATGTCTCAATCAGCTGTGGGTCTAGAGATGGTCAATCCAGGTGGCATCACAGCCCCTGAACGAATTTTGTAAGAATTTCTCTCTCTTTCACTGTCTTTGTTTCACGGGGTTTTAAAAGTAATTGATTTTTATAATGGGGTTTAGCTGCTTTTCACTGCTGTGTTTATGCCGCTTTACACCCACTTGACTCACTTACAGAGGGATATCAATACATTGGTTTTAAGATTCTTACTAGTCAGATATATTCTTGGGCGGTGAACAGGGGGTGTTGAGTCCATTTCACTGAGCAAGGAGTAGGTCTTGTCTATTACATATTGGGTTTATGGAACGGTATCTGAGCTCATTTGAAACCCTTGTTTTATGCATCACCCACCTCACCTTTCCTGTTAAGCAGCCATAGTGTGTCTTCTAAACGTGTGACGCTGTTCTGTTTTGTAATTCAGTTCAAGTGTAGCGGTTTTTACATTCCCTCTCTAAGTGATATCTTATGATAAGTGTCTTTTTCTGTGTGACTTATTTCACTTAGAATCGTCGTACCTAAATCCTCTCATCATGCTGCTACTAGCCTTATGACGTTAATTTCATGGCTGAGTGATATGCCATTGTACATAAGGACCACAACTTCCTTATCCATTTTTCTCTTTCCTTTGAGATTTAAGGTGTAACGAAGTGGAGGTTCTTGTCAACAGAGCAGCGCTAAACTTTGGGGTGCCTATGTCTTGCTGATTTTTAGTTTTCCCAATTTATACGCCCATGAGTGGAAGTGCCCTATGCTCTCTAAGCTGAGTTTTTTAGATGTTTCAGGACACCCCGTACTCTTCTCCAGAGTGGCTGTTGGCAATTTACATCCCGCCCATCAGCGTAGCAAGGCTCCGGTTTCTCCATGGCCTGTCCTGCATTTCTCGTTTTGACACTTTATTCAGCATGGCCCTTTTGACCGATGGGAAGCGAGACTTCTTTGTAGCGCTGATTTGCCTTTCCAGGTTGCTTGGTTGGCCAAAAAGGGCGTATGCGTTTTTTCCTGAATATATTCAGGAAAAAACGCATACGCCCTTTTTGGCCAAGGGCATCATGGTCGAGGTTTTGCCGCTTTTCCTGTGCTTTAAAGGCGATTCGATTCTACCTCCTGAAATCTGTTTCCTGCAATTCGGCCTTGCTTTCAAATCCTCTTCGTTGCCTTCCCTCAATATATTTGTGGACGAGAGTTATCATTTATAACTCTGCAGGTTCGTGAATTGCAGTGCCCCTGAGCTCGATTTTTCAACTCGCTTTTTTGGGAGCTGGCGGCAAAAGCACAGGATTGCTTCAGGCCCTGTTCTGCTTCCGGGCGGCAGGCTGAACCTGTGGTTATTTCTTCTTCCTGATGGGAAAATAGAGTGACCTGTGCCTGTCCCAACACCTAGAGCTAGTCTCTCACTGGTTCCACCTCTTCCCGTTCATCCTCAGGACAAATTGCAACCTGTACGGAACAGGAGGTTAAAGGTGCTCATTCTCCAAGGAGGGAGATTGCTAGTAAAGCGGCTGTAATGGCCAACCCGAGCACAAGGAGATGAGAAATGAGGTGCGTTTTAGAAACCTTTCCCGATCACACGGTGTACCATCTTCTGGGTTTCTCATGCATGTTTTCGATGTAGGAAGATACCCTTGAACCTGGAGATTTTGGACCCATGGGATGGGTACCACGCAGTATTACTTTAATGGGTCTGCGTTTGCTCACCCAACCTCACCAAACCTCTCAGCCCCAAGAGTGTCGACCCTTATGTCTCAATCAGCTGTGGGTCTAGAGATGGTCAATCCAGGTGGCATCACAGCCCCTGAACGAATTTTGTAAGAATTTCTCTCTCTTTCACTGTCTTTCTTTCACGGGTTTTTAAAAGTAATTGATTTTTATAATGGGGTTTAGCTGCTTTTCACTGCTGTGTTTATGCCGCTTTACACCCACTTGACTCACTTACAGAGGGATATCAATACTTTGGTTTTAAAATTCTTACTAGTCATATATATTCTTGGGCGGTGAACAGGGGGTGTTGAGTCCAGTTCACTGAGCAAGGAGTAGGTCTTGTCTATTACATATTGGGTTTATGGAACGGTATCTGAGCTAATTTAAACCCTTGTTTTATGCATCACCCCACCTCACCTTTCCCGTTAAGCAGCCATAGTGTGTCTTCTAAACGTGTGACGCTGTTCTGTTTTGTAATTCAGTTTAAGTGTAGCGGTTTTTACATTCCCTCTCTAAGTGATATCTTATGATAAGTGTCTTTTTCTGTGTGACTTATTTCACTTAGAATCGTCGTAACTAAATCCTCTCATCATGCTGCTACTAGCCTTAAGACGTTAATTTCATGGCTCAGTGATATGCCATTGTACATAAGGACCACAACTTCCTTATCCATTTTTCTCTTTCCTGTGATATTTAAGGTGTAACGAAGTGGAGGTTCTTGTCAACAGAGCAGCCCTAAACTTTGGGGTGCCTGTGTCTTGCTGATTTTTAGTTTTCCCAATTTATACGCCCATGAGTGGAAGTGCCCTATGCTCTCTAAGCTGAGTTTTTTAGATGTTTCAGGACACCCCGTACTCTTCTCCAGAGTGGCTGTTGGCAATTTACATCCCGCCCATCAGCGTAGCAAGGCTCCCGTTTCTCCATGGCCTGTCCTGCATTTCTGGTTTTGACACTTTATTCAGCATGGCCCTTTTGACCGATGGGAAGCGAGACTTCTTTGTAGCGCTGATTTGCCTTTCCAGGTTGCTTGGTTGGCCAAAAAGGGCGTATGCGTTTTTTCCTGAATATATTCAGGAAAAAACGCATACGCCCTTTTTGGCCAAGGGCATCATGGTCGAGGTTTTGCCGCTTTTCCTGTGCTTTAAAGGCGATTCGAATCTACCTCCTGAAATCTGTTTCCTGCAATTCTGCCTTGCTTTCAAATCCTCTTCGTTGCCTTCCCTCAATATATTTGTGGACGAGAGTTATCATTTGTAACTCTGCAGGTTCGTGAATTGCAGTGCCCCTGAGCTCGATTTTTCAACTCGCTTTTTTGGGAGCTGGCGGCAAAAGCACAGGATTGCTTCAGGCCCTGTTCTGCTTCCGGGCGGCAGGCTGAACCTGTGGTTATTTCTTCTTCCTGATGGGAAAATAGAGTGACCTGTGCCTGTCCCAACACCTAGAGCTAGTCTCTCACTGGTTCCACCTCTTCCCGTTCATCCTCAGGACAAATTGCAACCTGTACGGAACAGGAGGTTGAAGGTGCTGATTCTCGAAGGAGGGAGATTGCTAGTAAAGCTGCTGTAATGGCCAACCCGAGCACAAGGAGATGAGAAATGAGGTGCGTTTTAGAAACCTTTCCCGATCACACGGTGTACCATCTTCTGGGTTTCTCATGCATGTTTTCGATGTAGGAAGATGCCCTTGAACCTGGAGATTTTGGACCCATGGGATGGGTACCACGCAGTATTACTTTAAAGGGTCTGCCTTTTCTCACCGAACCTAACCAAACCTCTCAGCCCCAAGAGTGTCCACCCTTATGTCTCAATCAGCTGTGGGTCTAGAGATGGTCAATCCAGGTGGCATCACAGCCCCTGAACGAATTTTGTAAGAATTTTTCTCTCTTTCACTGTCTTTGTTTCACGGGTTTTTAAAAGTAATTGATTTTTATAATGGGATTTAGCTGCTTTTCACTGCTGTGTTTATGCCGCTTTACACCCACTTGACTCACTTACAGAGGGATATCAATACTTTGGTTTTAAGATTCTTACTAGTCAGATATATTCTTGGGCGGTGAACAGGGGGTGTTGAGTCCAGTTCACTGAGCAAGGAGTAGGTCTTGTCTATTACATATTGGGTTTATGGAACGGTATCTGAGCTAATTTGAAACCCTTGTTTTATGCATCACCCCACCTCACCTTTCCCGTTAAGCAGCCATAGTGTGTCTTCTAAACGTGTGACGCTGTTCTGTTTTGTAATTCAGTTCAAGTGTAGCGGTTTTTACATTCCCTCTCTAAGTGATATCTTATAATAAGTGTCTTTTTCTGTGTGACTTATTTCACTTAGAATCGTCGTACCTAAATCCTCTCATCATGCTGCTACTAGCCTTATGACGTTAATTTCATGGCTGAGTGATATGCCATTGTACATAAGGACCACAACTTCCTTATCCATTTTTCTCTTTCCTGGGATATTTAAGGTGTAACGAAGTGGAGGTTCTTGTCAACAGAGCAGCCCTCAACTTTGGGGTGCCTGTGTCTTGCTGATTTTTAGTTTTCCCAATTTATACGCCCATGAGTGGAAGTGCCCTATGCTCTCTAAGCTGAGTTTTTTAGATGTTTCAGGACACCCTGTACTCTTCTCCAGAGTGGCTGTTGGCAATTTCCATCCCGCCCATCAGCGTAGCAAGGCTCCCGTTTCTCCATGGCCTGTCCTGCATTTCTGGTTTTGACACTTTATTCAGCATGGCCCTTTTGACCGATGGGAAGCGAGACTTCTTTGTAGCGCTGATTTGCCTTTCCAGGTTGCTTGGTTGGCCAAAAAGGGCGTATGCGTTTTTTCCTGAATATATTCAGGAAAAAACGCATACGCCCTTTTTGGCCAAGGGCATCATTGTCGAGGTTTTGCCGCTTTTCCTGAGCTTTAAAGGCGATTCGACTCTACCTCCTGAAATCTGTTTCCTGCAATTCTGCCTTGCTTTCAAATCCTCTTCGTTGCCTTCCCTCAATATATTTGTGGACGAGAGTTATCATTTCTAACTCTGCAGGTTTGTGAATTGCAGTGCCCCTGAGCTCGATTTTTCAACTCGCTTTTTTGGGAGCTGGCGGCAAAAGCACAGGATTGCTTCAGGCCCTGTTCTGCTTCCGGGCGGCAGGCTGAACCTGTGGTTAATTCTTCTTCCTGATGGGAAAATAGAGTGACCTGTGCCTGTCCCAACACCTAGAGATAGTCTCTCACTGGTTCCCCCTCTTCCCGTTCATCCTGAGGACAAATTGCAACCTGTACGGAACAGGAGGTTAAAGGTGCTGATTCTCGAAGGAGGGAGATTGCTAGTAAAGTGGCTGTAATGGCCAACCCGAGCACAAGGAGATGAGAAATGAGGTGCGTTTTAGAAACCTTTCCCGATCACACGGTGTACCATCTTCTGGGTTTCTCATGCATGTTTTCGATGTAGTAAGATGCCCTTGAACCTGGAGATTTTGGACCCATGGGATGGGTACCACGCAGTATTACTTTAAAGGGTCTGCCTTTTCTCACCGAACCTAACCAAACCTCTCAGCCCCAAGAGTGTCCACCCTTATGTCTCAATCAGCTGTGGGTCTAGAGATGGTCAATCCAGGTGGCATCACAGCCCCTGAACGAATTTTGTAAGAATTTCTCTCTCTTTCACTGTCTTTGTTTCACGGGGTTTTAAAAGTAATTGATTTTTATAATGGGGTTTAGCTGCTTTTCACTGCTGTGTTTATGCCGCTTTACACCCACTTGACTCACTTACAGAGGGATATCAATACATTGGTTTTAAGATTCTTACTAGTCAGATATATTCTTGGGCGGTGAACAGGGGGTGTTGAGTCCATTTCACTGAGCAAGGAGTAGGTCTTGTCTATTACATATTGGGTTTATGGAACGGTATCTGAGCTCATTTGAAACCCTTGTTTTATGCATCACCCACCTCACCTTTCCTGTTAAGCAGCCATAGTGTGTCTTCTAAACGTGTGACGCTGTTCTGTTTTGTAATTCAGTTCAAGTGTAGCGGTTTTTACATTCCCTCTCTAAGTGATATCTTATGATAAGTGTCTTTTTCTGTGTGACTTATTTCACTTAGAATCGTCGTACCTAAATCCTCTCATCATGCTGCTACTAGCCTTATGACGTTAATTTCATGGCTGAGTGATATGCCATTGTACATAAGGACCACAACTTCCTTATCCATTTTTCTCTTTCCTTTGAGATTTAAGGTGTAACGAAGTGGAGGTTCTTGTCAACAGAGCAGCCCTAAACTTTGGGGTGCCTGTGTCTTGCTGATTTTTAGTTTTCCCAATTTATACGCCCATGAGTGGAAGTGCCCTATGCTCTCTAAGCTGAGTTTTTTAGATGTTTCAGGACACCCCGTACTCTTCTCCAGAGTGGCTGTTGGCAATTTACATCCCGCCCATCAGCGTAGCAAGGCTCCCGTTTCTCCATGGCCTGTCCTGCATTTCTGGTTTTGACACTTTATTCAGCATGGCCCTTTTGACCGATGGGAAGCGAGACTTCTTTGTAGCGCTGATTTGCCTTTCCAGGTTGCTTGGTTGGCCAAAAAGGGCGTATGCGTTTTTTCCTGAATATATTCAGGAAAAAACGCATACGCCCTTTTTGGCCAAGGGCATCATGGTCGAGGTTTTGCCGCTTTTCCTGTGCTTTAAAGGTGATTCGAATCTACCTCCTGAAATCTGTTTCCTGCAATTCTGCCTTGCTTTCAAATCCTCTTCGTTGCCTTCCCTCAATATATTTGTGGACGAGAGTTATCATTTATAACTCTGCAGGTTCGTGAATTGCAGTGCCCCTGAGCTCGATTTTTCAACTCGCTTTTTTGGGAGCTGGCGGCAAAAGCACAGGATTGCTTCAGGCCCTGTTCTGCTTCCGGGCGGCAGGCTGAACCTGTGCTTAATTCTTCTTCCTGATGGGAAAATAGAGTGACCTGTGCCTGTCCCCACACCTACACCTAGTCTCTCATTGGTTCCCCCTCTTCCCGTTCATCCTCAGGACAAATTTGCAACCTGTACAGAACAGGAGGTTAAAGGTGCTCATTCTCCAAGGAGGGAGATTGCTAGTAAAGCTACTGTAATGGCGAGCCCGAGCACAAGGAGATGAGAAATGAGGTGCGATTTAGAAATCTGTCCCGATCACACGGTGTACCATCTTCTGGGTTTCTCATGCATGTTTGCGATGTAGGAAGATGCCCTTGAACCTGGAGATTTTGGACCCATGGGATGGGTACCACGCAGTATTACTTTAAAGGGTCTGCATTTGCTCACCCAACCTCACCAAACCTCTCAGCCCGAAGAGTGTCCACCCTTTTGTCTCAATCAGCTGTGGGTCTAGAGATGGTCAATAAAGGTGGCATCCCAGCCCCTGAACGAATTTTGTAAGAATTTCTCTCTCTTTCACTGTCTTTGTTTCACGGGTTTTTAAAAGTAATTGATTTTTATAATGGGGTTTAGCTGCCTTTCACTGCTGTGTTTATGCCGCTTTACACCCACTTGACTCACTTACAGAGGGATATCAATACATTGGTTTTAAGATTCTTACTAGTCAGATATATTCTTGGGCGGTGAACAGGGGGTGTTTAGTCCACTTCACTGAGCAAGGAGTAGGTCTTGTCTATTACATATTGGGTTTATGGAACGGTATCTGAGCTAATTTGAAACCCTTGTTTTATGCATCACCCCACCTCACCTTTCCCGTTAAGCAGCCATAGTGTGTCTTCTAAACGTGTGACGCTGTTCTGTTTTGTAATTCAGTTCAAGTGTAGCGGTTTTTACATTCCCTCTCTAAGTGATATCTTATGATAAGTGTCTTTTTCTGTGTGACTTATTTCACTTAGAATCGTCATACCTAAATCCTCTCATCATGCTGCTACTAGCCTTATGACGTTAATTTCATGGCTGAGTGATATGCCATTGTACAGAAGGACCACAACTTCCTTATCCATTTTTCTCTTTACTGGGATATTTAAGGTGTAACGAAGTGGAGGTTCTTGTCAACAGAGCAGCCCTAAACTTTGGGGTGCCTGTGTCTTGCTGATTTTTAGTTTTCCCAATTTATACGCCCATGAGTGGAAGTGCCCTATGCTCTCTAAGCTGAGTTTTTTAGATGTTTCAGGACACACCGTACACTTCTCCAGAGTGGCTGTTTGCAATTTACATCGCGCCTATCAGCGAAGCAAGGCTCCCGTTTCTCCATGGCCTGTCCTGCATTTCTGGTTTTGACACTTTATTCAGCATGGCCCTTTTGACCGATGGGAAGCGAGACTTCTTTGTAGCGCTGATTTGCCTTTCCAGGTTGCTTGGTTGGCCAAAAAGGGCGTATGCGTTTTTTCCTGAATATATTCAGGAAAAAACGCATACGCCCTTTTTGGCCAAGGGCATCATGGTCGAGGTTTTGCCCCTTTTCCTGTGCTTTAAAGGCGATTCGACTCTACCTCCTGAAATCTGTTTCCAGCAATTCTGCCTTGCTTTCAAATCCTCCTCGTTGCCTTCCCTCAATATATTTGTGGACGAGAGTTATCATTTATAACTCTGCAGGTTTGTGAATTGCAGTGCCCCTGAGCTCGATTTTTCAACTCGCTTTTTTGGGAGCTGGCGGCAAAAGCACAGGATTGCTTCAGGCCCTGTTCTGCTTCCGGGCGGCAGGCTGAACCTGTGGTTAATTCTTCTTCCTGATGGGAAAATAGAGTGACCTGTGCCTGTCCCAACACCTAGAGCTAGTCTCTCATTGGTTCCCCCTCTTCCCGTTTATCCTCAGGACAAATTGCAACCTGTTCGGAACAGAAGGTTAAAGGGGCTGATTCTCCAAGGAGGGAGATTGCTCGTAAAGCGGCTCTAATGGCCAACCCGAGCACAAGGAGATGAGAAATGAGGTGCGTTTTAGAAACCTTTCCCGATCACACGGTGTACCATCTTCTGGGTTTCTCATGCATGTTTTCGATGTAGGAAGATGCCCTTGAACCTGGAGATTTTGGACCCATGGGATGGGTACCACGCAGTATTACTTTAAAGCGTCTGCCTTTTCTCACCGAACCTAACCAAACCTCTCAGCCCCAAGAGTGTCCACCCTTATGTCTCAATCAGCTGTGGGTCTAGAGATGGTCAATCCAGGTGGCATCACAGCCCCTGAACGAATTTTGTAAGAATTTCTCTCTCTTTCACTGTCTTTGTTTCACGGGTTTTTAAAAGTAATTGATTTTTATAATGGGGTTTAGCTGCTTTTCACTGCTGTGTTTATGCCGCTTTACACCCACTTGACTCACTTACAGAGGGATATCAATACTTTGGTTTTAAGATTCTTACTAGTCAGATATATTCTTGGGCGGTGAACAGGGGATGTTGAGTCCAGTTCACTGAGCAAGGAGTAGGTCTTGTCTATTACATATTGGGTTCATGGAACGGTATCTGAGCTAATTTGAAACCCTTGTTTTATGCATCACCCCACCTCACCTTTCCCGTTAAGCAGCCATAGTGTGTCTTCTAAACGTGTGACGCTGTTCTGTTTTGTAATTCAGTTCAAGTGTAGCGGTTTTTACATTCCCTCTCTAAGTGATATCTTATGATAAGTGATTTTTTCTGTGTGACTTATTTCACTTAGAATCGTCGTACCTAAATCCTCTAATCATGCTGCTACTAGCCTTATGACGTTAATTTCATGGCTGAGTGATATGCCATTGTACATATGGACAACAACTTCCTTATCCATTTTTCTCTTTCCTGCGATATTTAAGGTGTAACGAAGTGGAGGTTTTGTCAACAGAGCAACCCTAAACTTTGGGGTGCCTGTGTCCTACTGATTTTTAGTTTTCCCAATTTATACGCCCATGAGTGGAAGTGCCCTATGCTCTCTAAGCTGAGTTTTTTAGATGTTTCAGGACACCCCGTACCCTTCTCCAGAGTGGCTGTTGGCAATTTACATCCCGCCCATCAGCGTAGCAAGGCTCCCGTTTCTCCATGGCCTGTCCTGCATTTCTGGTTTTGACACTTTATTCAGCATGGCCCTTTTGACCGATGGGAAGCGAGACTTCTTTGTAGCGCTGATTTGCCTTTCCAGGTTGCTTGCTTGGCCAAAAAGGGCGTATGCGTATTTTCCTGAATATATTCAGGAAAAAACGCATACGCCCTTTTTGGCCAAGGGCATCATGGTCGAGGTTTTGCCGCTTTTCCTGAGCTTTAAAGGCGATTCGACTCTACCTCCTGAAATCTGTTTCCTGCTATTCTGCCTTGCTTTCAAATCCTCTTCGTTGCCTTCCCTCAATATATTTGTGGACGAGAGTTATCATTTCTAACTCTGCAGGTTTGTGAATTGCAGTGCCCCTGAGCTCCATTTTTCAACTCGCTTTCTTCGGAGCTGGCCGCAAAAGCGCAGGATTGCTTCAGGCCCTATTCTGGTTCCGGGCGGCAGGCTGAGCCTGTGGTTAATTCTTCTTCCTGATGGGAAAATAGAGTGACCTGTGCCTGTCCCAACACCTAGAGCTAGTCTCTCACTGGTTCCCCCTCTTCCCGTTCATCCTCAGGACAAATTGCAACCTGTACGGAACAGGAGGTTAAAGGTGCTGATTCTCGAAGGAGGGAGATTGCTAGTAAAGCGACTGTAATGGCCAACCCGAGCACAAGGAGATGAGAAATGAGGTGCGTTTTAGAAACCTTTCCCGATCACACCGTGTACCATCTTCCGAGTTTCTCATGCATGTTTTCGATGTAGGAAGATGCCCTTGAACCTGGAGATTTTGGACCCATGGGATGGGTACCACGCAGTATTACTTTAAAGGGTCTGCGTTTGCTCACCCAACCTCACCAAACCTCTCAGCCCCAAGAGTGTCCACCCTTATGTCTCAATCTGCTGTGGGTCTAGAGATGGTCTATCCAGGTGGCATCACAGCCCCTGAACGAATTTTGTAAGAATTTCTCTCTCTTTCACTGTCTTTGTTTCACGGGTTTTTAAAAGTCATTGATTTTTATAATGGGGTTTAGCTGCTTTTCACTGGTGTGTTTATGCCGCTTTACACCCACTTGACTCACTTACAGAGGGATATCAATACATTGGTTTTAAGATTCTTACTAGTCAGATATATTCTTGGGCGGTGAACAGGGGGTGTTTAGTCCACTTCACTGAGCAAGGAGTAGGTTTTGTCTATTACATATTGGGTTCATGGAACGGTATCTGAGCTAATTTGAAACCCTTGTTTTATGCATCACCCCACCTCACCTTTCCCGTTAAGCAGCCATAGTGTGTCTTCTAAACGTGTGACGCTGTTCTGTTTTGTAATTCAGTTCAAGTGTAGCGGTTTTTACATTCCCTCTCTAAGTGATATCTTATGATAAGTGTCTTTTTCTGTGTGACTTATTTCACTTAGAATCGTCGTACCTAAATCCTCTCATCATGCTGCTACTAGCCTTATGACGTTAATTTCATGGCTGAGTGATATGCCATTGTACATAAGGACCACAACTTCCTTATCCATTTTTCTCTTTCCTTTGAGATTTAAGGTGTAACGAAGTGGAGGTTCTTGTCAACAGAGCAGCCCTAAACTTTGGGGTGCCTGTGTCTTGCTGATTTTTAGTTTTCCCAATTTATACGCCCATGAGTGGAAGTGCCCTATGCTCTCTAAGCTGAGTTTTTTAGATGTTTCAGGACACCCCGTACTCTTCTCCAGAGTGGCTGTTGGCAATTTACATCCCGCCCATCAGCGTAGCAAGGCTCCCGTTTCTCCATGGCCTGTCCTGCATTTCTGGTTTTGACACTTTATTCAGCATGGCCCTTTTGACCGATGGGAAGCGAGACTTCTTTGTAGCGCTGATTTGCCTTTCCAGGTTGCTTGGTTGGCCAAAAAGGGCGTATGCGTTTTTTCCTGAATATATTCAGGAAAAAACGCATACGCCCTTTTTGGCCAAGGGCATCATGGTCGAGGTTTTGCCGCTTTTCCTGTGCTTTAAAGGCGATTCGAATCTACCTCCTGAAATCTGTTTCCTGCAATTCTGCCTTGCTTTCAAATCCTCTTCGTTGCCTTCCCTCAATATATTTGTGGACGAGAGTTATCATTTCTAACTCTGCAGGTTCGTGAATTGCAGTGCCCCTGAGCTCGATTTTTCAACTCGCTTTTTTGGGAGCTGGCGGCAAAAGCACAGGATTGCTTCAGGCCCTGTTCTGCTTCCGGGCGGCAGGCTGAACCTGTGGTTATTTCTTCTTCCTGATGGGAAAATAGAGTGACCTGTGCCTGTCCCCACACCTACACCTAGTCTCTCATTGGTTCCACCTCTTCCCGTTCATCCTCAGGACAAATTTGCAACCTGTACAGAACAGGAGGTTAAAGGTGCTCATTCTCCAAGGAGGGAGATTGCTAGTAAAGCTGCTGTAATGGCGAGCCCGAGCACAAGGAGATGAGAAATGAGGTGCGATTTAGAAATCTGTCCCGATCACACGGTGTACCATCTTCTGGGTTTCTCATGCATGTTTTCGATGTAGGAAGATGCCCTTGAACCTGGAGATTTTGGACCCATGGGATGGGTACCACGCAGTATTACTTTAAAGGGTCTGCATTTGCTCACCCAACCTCACCAAACCTCTCAGCCCGAAGAGTGTCCACCCTTTTGTCTCACTCAGCTGTGGGTCTAGAGATGGTCAATAAAGGTGGCATCCCAGCCCCTGAACGAATTTTGTAAGAATTTCTCTCTCTTTCACTGTCTTTGTTTCACGGGATTTTAAAAGTAATTGATTTTTATAATGGGGTTTAGCTGCCTTTCACTGCTGTGTTTATGCCGCTTTACACCCACTTGACTCACTTACAGAGGGATATCAATACATTGGTTTTAAGATTCTTACTAGTCAGATATATTCTTGGGCGGTGAACAGGGGGTGTTGAGTCCAGTTCACTGAGCAAGGAGTAGGTCTTGTCTATTACATATTGGGTTTATGGAACGATATCTGAGCTAATTTGAAACCCTTGTTTTATGCATCACCCCACCTCACCTTTCCCTTTAAGCAGCCATAGTGTGTCTTCTAAACGTGTGACGCTGTTCTGTTTTGTAATTCAGTTCAAGTGTAGCGGTTTTTACATTCCCTCTCTAAGTGATATCTTATGATAAGTGTCTTTTTCTGTGTGACTTATTTCACTTAGAATCGTCGTACCTAAATCCTCTCATCATGCTGCTACTAGCCTTATGACGTTAATTTCATGGCTGAGTGATATGCCATTGTACATAAGGACCACAACTTCCTTATCCATTTTTCTCTTTCCTGGGATATTTAAGGTGTAACGAAGTGGAGGTTCTTGTCAACAGAGCAGCCCTAAACTTTGGGGTGCCTGTGTCTTGCTGATTTTTAGTTTTCCCAATTTATACGCCCATGAGTGGAAGTGCCCTATGCTCTCTAAGCTGAGTTTTTTAGGTGTTTCAGGACACACCGTACACTTCTCCAGAGTGGCTGTTGGCAATTTACATCCCGCCCATCAGCGTAGCAAGGCTCCCGTTTCTCCATGGCCTGTCCTGCATTTCTGGTTTTGACACTTTATTCAGCATGGCCCTTTTGACCGATGGGAAGCGAGACTTCTTTGTAGCACTGATTTGCCTTTCCAGGTTGCTTGGTTGGCCAAAAAGGGCGTATGCGTTTTTTCCTGAATATATTCAGGAAAAAACGCATACGCCCTTTTTGGCCAAGGGCATCATGGTCGAGGTTTTGCCGCTTTTCCTGTGCTTTAAAGGCGATTCGACTCTACCTCCTGAAATCAGTTTCCTGCAATTCTGCTATGCTTTCAAATCCTCTTCGTTGCCTTCCCTCAATATATTTGTGGACGAGAGTTATCATTTATAACTCTGCAGGTTTGTGAATTGCAGTGACCCTGAGCTCGATTTTTCAACTCGCTTTTTTGGGAGCTGGCCGCAAAAGCACAGGATTGCTTCAGGCCCTGTTCTGCTTCCGGGCGGCAGGCTGAGCCTGTCGTTAATCCGTCTTCCTGATGGGAAAATAGAGTGACATGTGGCTGTCCCAACACCTAGAGCTAGTCTCTCATTGGTTCCCCCTCTTCCCGTTTATCCTCAGGACAAATTGCAACCTGTTCGGAACAGAAGGTTAAAGGGGCTGATTCTCCAAGGAGGGAGATTTCTAGTAAAGCGGCTGTAATGGCCAACCCGAGCACAAGGAGATGAGAAATGACGTGCGTTTTAGAAACCTTTCCCGATCACACGGTGTACCATCTTCTGGGTTTCTCATGCATGTTTTCGATGTAGGAAGATGCCCTTGAACCTGGAGATTTTGGACCCATGGGATGGGTACCACGCAATATTACGTTAAAGGGTCTGCGTTTTCTCACCCAACCTCAGCAAACCTCTCAGCCCCAAGAGTGTCCACCCGTATGACTCAATCAGCTGTGGGTCTAGAGATGGTCAATAAAGGTGGCATCCCAGCCCCTGAACGAATTCTGTATGAATTTCTCTCTCTTTCACTGTCTTTGTTTCACGGGTTTTTAAAAGTAATTGATTTTTATAATGGGGTTTAGCTGCTTTTCACTGCTGTGTTTATGCCGCTTTACACCCACTTGACTCACTTACAGAGAGATATCAATACATTGGTTTTAAGAGTCTTACTAGTCAGATATATTCTTGGGCGGTGAACAGGGGGTGTTGAATCCAGTTCACTGAGCAAGGAGTAGGTCTTGTCTATTACATATTGGGTTTATGGAACAGTATCTGAGCTAATTTGGAAGCCTTGTTTTATGCATCACCCCTCCTCACCTTTCCCGTTAAGCAGCCATAATGTGTTTTCTAAACGTGTGACGCTGTTCTGTTTTGTAATTCAGTTCAAGTGTAGCGGTTTTTACTTTCCCTGTATTAGTGATATCTTATGATAAGTGCCTTTTTCTGTGTGACTTATTTCACTTAGAATCGTCGTACCTAAATCTTCTCATCATGCTGCTACTAGCCTTATGATGTTGATTTCATTGCTGAGTGATATGCCATTATACATATGGACCACGACTTCTTTATCCATTTTTCTATTGCCTGGGATATTTAAGGTGTAACGAAGTGGAGGTTCTTGTCAACAGAGCAGCCCTAAACTTTGGGGTGCCTGTGTCTTGCTGATTTTTAATTTTCCCAATTTATACGCCCATGAGTGGAAGTGCCCTATGCTCTCTAAGCTGAGTTTTTTAGATGTTTCAGGACACACCGTACACTTCTCCAGAGTGGCTGTTGGCAATTTACCTCCCGCCCATCAGCGTAGCAAGGCTCCCGTTTCTCCATGGCCTGTCCTGCATTTCTGGTTTTGACACTTTATTCAGCATGGCCCTTTTGACCGATGGGAAGCGAGACTTCTTTGTAGTGCTGATTTGCCTTTCCAGGTTGCTTGCTTGGCCAAAAAGGGCGTATGCGTTTTTTCCTGAATATATTCAGGAAAAAACGCATACGCCCTTTTTGGCCAAGGGCATCATGGTCGAGGTTTTGCCGCTTTTCCTGTGCTTTAAAGGCGATTCGAACCTACCTCCTGAAATCTGTTTCCTGCAATTCTGCCTTGCTTTCCAATCCTCTTCATTGCCTTCCCTCAATATATTTGTGGACGAGAGTTATCATTTATAACTCTGCAGGTTTGTGAATTGCAGTGCCCCTGAGCTCCATTTTTCAACTCGCTTTCTTGGGAGCTGGCCCCAAAAGCGCAGGATTGCTTCAGGCCCTATTGTGGTTCCGGGCGGCAGGCTGAGCCTGTGGTTAATTCTTCTTCCTGATGGGAAAATAGAGTGACCTGTGCCTGTTCCCACACCTAGACCTAGTCTCTCATTGGTTCCCCCTCTTCACGTTCATCCTCAGGACAAATTGCAACCTGTACGGAACAGGAGGTTAAAGGTGCTCATTCTACAAGGAGGGAGATTGCTAGTAAAGTCGCTGGAATGGCGAGCCCGAGCACAAGGAGATGAGAAATGAGGTGCGTTTTAGAAACCTTTCCCGATCACATGGTGTACCATCTTCTGGGTTTCTCATGCATGTTTTCGATGTAGGAAGATGCCCTTGAACCTGGAGATTTTGGACCCATGGGATGGGTACCACGCAGTATTACTTTAAGGGTTCTGCGTTTGCTCACCCAACCTCACCAAACCTCTCAGCCCCAAGAGTGTCCACCCTTATGTCTCAATCTGCTGTGGGTCTAGAGATGGTCAATAAAGGTGGCATCCCAGCCCCTGAACGAATTCTGTATGAATTTCTCTCTGTTTCACTGTCTTTGTTTCACGGGTTTTTAAAAGTAATTGACTTTTATAATGGGGTTTAGCTGCTTTTCACTGCTGCGTTTATGCCAATTTACACCCACTTGACTCACTTACAGAGAGATATCAATACATTGATTTTAAGAGCCTTACTAGTCAGATATATTCTTGGGCGGTGAACAGGGGGTATTGAGTCCAGTTCACTGAGCAAGGAGTAGGTCTTGTCTGTTACATATTGGGTTTATGGAACAGTATCTGAGCTAATTTGATACCCTTGTTTTATGCATCACCCCACCTCACCTTTCCCGTTAAGCAGCCATAGTGTGTTTTCTAAAGGTGTGACGCTGTTCTGTTTTGTAATTCAGTTCAAGTGTAGCGGATTTTACATTCCCTCTATAAATGATATCTTACGATAAGTGTCTTTTTCTGTGACTTATTTCACTTAGAATCGTCGTACCTAAATCCACTCATCATGCTGCTACTAGCCTTATGACGTTGATTTCATGCCTGAGTGATATTCCATTGTATATAAGGACCACAACTTCTTTATCCATTTTTCTCTTTCCTGGGATATTTAAGGTGTAATGAAGTGGAGGTTCTTGTCAACAGAGCAGCCCTAAACTTTGGGGTGCCTGTGTCTTGCTGATTTTTAGTTTTCCCAATTTATACGCCCATGAGTGGAAGTGCCCTATGCTCTCTAATCTGAGTTTTTTAGATGTTTCAGGACACACCGTACAATTCTCCAGAGTGGCTGTTGGCAATTTACATCCCGCCCATCTGCGTAGCAAGGCTCCCGTTTCTCCATGGCCTGTCCTGCATTTCTGGTTTTGACACTTTATTCAGCATGGCCCTTTTGACCGATGGGAAGCGAGACTTCTTTGTAGCGCTGATTTGCCTTTCCAGGTTGCTTGGTTGGCCAAAAAGGGCGTATGCGTATTTTCCTGAATATATTCAGGAAAAAACGCATACGCCCTTTTTGGCCAAGGGCATCATGGTCGAGGTTTTGCCGCTTTTCCTGTGCTTTAAAGGCGATTCGAATCTACCTCCTGAAATCTGTTTCCTGCTATTCTGCCTTGCTTTCAAATCCTCATCGTTGCCTTCCCTCAATATATTTGTGGACGAGAGTTATCATTTCTAACTCTGCAGGTTTGTGAATTGCAGTGCCCCTGAGCTCCATTTTTCAACTCGCTTTCTTGGGAGCTGGCCGCAAAAGCACAGGATTGCTTCAGGCGCTGTTCTGCTTCCGGGCGGCAGGCTGAGCCTGTGGTTAATCCTTCTTCCTGATGGGAAAATAGAGTGACATGTGGCTGTCCCAACACCTAGAGCTAGTCTCTCATTGGTTCCCCCTCTTCCCGTTCATCCTCAGGACAAATTGCAACCTGTACGGAACAGAAGGTTAAAGGGGCTGATTCTCCAAGGAGGGAGATTGCTAGTAAAGCGGCTGTAATGGCCAACCCCAGCACAAGGAGATGAGAAATGAGGTGCGTTTTAGAAACCTTTCCCGATCACACGGTGTACCATCTTCTGGGTTTCTCATGCATGTTTTCGATGTAGGAAGATGCCCTTGAACCTGGAGATTTTGGACCCATGGGATGGATACCACGCAGTATTACTTTAAAGGGTCTGCGTTTGCTCACCCAACCTCACCAAACCTCTCAGCCCCAAGAGTGTCCACCCTTATGACTCAATCAGCTGTGGGTCTAGAGATGGTCAATAAAGGTGGCATCCCAGCCCCTGAACGAATTCTGTATGAATTTCTCTCTCTTTCACTGTCTTTGTTTCACGGGTTTTTAAAAGTAATTGATTTTTATAATGGGGTTTAGCTGCTTTTCACTGCTGTGTTTATGCCGCTTTACACCCACTTGACTCACTTACAGAGGGATATCAATACATTGGTTTTAAGAGTCTTACTAGTCAGATATATTCTTGGGCGGTGAACAGGGGGTGTTGAGTCCAGTTCACTGAGCAAGGAGTAGGTCTTGTCTATTACATATTGGGTTTATGGAACGGTATCTGAGCTAATTTGAAACCCTTGTTTTATGCATCACACCACCTCACCTTTCCCGTTAAGCAGCCATAGTGTGTCTTCTAAACGTGTGACGCTGTTCTGTTTTGTAATTCAGTTCAAGTGTAGCGGTTTTTACATTCCCTCTCTAAGTGATATCTTATGATAAGTGTCTTTTTCTGTGTGACTTATTTCACTTAGAATCGTCGTACCTAAATCCTCTCATCATGCTGCTACTAGCCTTATGACGTTGATTTCATGCCTGAGTGATATTCCATTGTACATAAGGACCACAACTTCTTTATCCATTTTTCTCTTTCCTGGGATATTTAAGGTGTAATGAAGTGGAGGTTCTTGTCATCAGAGCAGCCCTAAACTTTGGGGTGCCTGTGTCTTGCTGATTTTTAGTTTTCCCAATTTATACGCCCATGAGTGGAAGTGCCCTATGCTCTCTAAGCTGAGTGTTTTAGATGTTTCAGGACACACCGTACACTTCTCCAGAGTGGCTGTAGGCAATTTAAATCCCGCCCATCAGCGTAGCAAGGCTCCCATTTCTCCATGGCCTGTCCTGCATTTCTGGTTTTGACACTTTATTCAGCATGGCCCTTTTGACCGATGGGAAGCGAGACTTCTTTGTAGCGCTGATTTGCCTTTCCAGGTTGCTTGGTTGGCCAAAAAGGGCGTATGCGTTTTTTCCTGAATATATTCAGGAAAAAACGCATACGCCCTTTTTGGCCAAGGGCATCATGGTCGAGGTTTTGCCGCTTTTCCTGTGCTTTAAAGGCGATTCGAACCTACCTCCTGAAATCTGTTTCCTGCAATTCTGCCTTGCTTTCAAATCCTCTTCGTTGCCTTCCCTCAATATATTTGTGGACGAGAGTTATCATTTCTAACTCTGCAGGTTTGTGAATTGCAGTGCCCCTGAGCTCCATTTTTCAACTCGCTTTCTTGGGAGCTGGCCGCAAAAGCGCAGGATTGCTTCAGGCCCTATTTTGGTTCTGGGCGGCAGGCTGAGCCTGTGGTTAATACTTCTTCCTGATGGGAAAATAGAGTGACCTGTGCCTGTCCCCACACCTAGACCTAGTCTCTCATTGGTTCCCCCTCTTCCCGTTCATCCTCAGGACAAATTTGCAACCTGTACAGAACAGGAGGTTAAAGGTGCTCATTCTCCAAGGAGGGAGATTGCTAGTAAAGCGGCTGGAATGGCGAGCCCGAGCACAAGGAGATGAGAAATGAGGTGCGTTTTAGAAACCTTTCCCGAGCACACGGTGTACCGTCTTCTGGGTTTCTCATGCATGTTTTCGATGTAGGAAGATGCCCTTGAACCTGGAGATTTTGGACCCATGGGATGGGTACCACGCAGTATTACTTTAAAGGGCCTGCGTTTGCTCACCCAACCTCACCAAACCTCTCAGCCCGAAGAGTGTCCACCCTTATGTCTCAATCAGCTGTGGGTCTAGAGATGGTCAATCCAGGTGGCATCACAGCCCCTGAACGAATTTTGTAAGAATTTCTCTCTCTTTCACTGTCTTTGTTTCACGGGTTTTTAAAAGTAATTGATTTTTATAATGGGGTTTAGCTGCTTTTCACTGCTGTGTTTATGCCGGTTTACACCCACTTGACTCACTTACAGAGGGATATCAATACATTGGTTTTAAGATTCTTACTAGTCAGATATATTCTTGGGCGGTTAACAGAGGGTGTTGAGTCCAGTTCACTGAGCAAGGAGTAGGTCTTGTCTATTACATATTGGGTTTATGGAACGGTATCTGAGCTCATTTGAAACCCTTGTTTTATGCATCACACCACCTCACCTTTCCCGTTAAGCAGCCATAGTGTGTCTTCTAAACGTGTGACGCTGTTCTGTTTTGTAATTCAGTTCAAGTGTAGCGGTTTTTACATTCCCTCTCTAAGTGATATCTTATGATAAGTGTCTTTTTCTGTGTGACTTATTTCACTTAGAATCGTCGTACCTAAATCCTCTCATCATGCTGCTACTAGCCTCATGACGTTAATTTCATGGCTGAGTGATATGCCATTGTACATAAGGACCACAACTTCCTTATCCATTTTTCTCTTTCCTGGGATATTTAAGGTGTAACGAAGTGGAGGTTCTTTTCAACAGAGCAGCCCTAAACTTTGGGGTGCCTGTGTCTTGCTGATTTTTAGTTTTCCCAATTTATACGCCCATGAGTGGAAGTGCCCTATGCTCTCTAAGCTGAGTTTTTTAGATGTTTCAGGACACACCGTACACTTCTCCAGAGTGGCTGTTGGCAATTTCCATCCCGCCCATCAGCGTAGCAAGGCTCCCGTTTCTCCATGGCCTGTCCTGCATTTCTGGTTTTGACACTTTATTCAGCATGGCCCTTTTGACCGATGGGAAGCGAGACTTCTTTGTAGCGCTGATTTGCCTTTCCAGGTTGCTTGCTTGGCCAAAAAGGGCGTATGCGTATTTTCCTGAATATATTCAGGAAAAAACGCATACGCCCTTTTTGGCCAAGGGCATCATGGTCGAGGTTTTGCCGCCTTTCCTGTGCTTTAAAGGCGATTCGACTCTACCTCCTGAAATCTGTTTCCTGCAATTCTGCTATGCTTTCAAATCCTCTTCGTTGCCTTCCCTCAATATATTTGTGGACGAGAGTTATCATTTCTAACTCTGCAGGTTTGTGAATTGCAGTGCCCCTGAGCTCGATTTTTCAACTCGCTTTTTTGGGAGCTGGCCGCAAAAGCACAGGATTGCTTCAGGCCCTCTTCTGCTTCCGGGCGGCAGGCTGAGCCTGTGGTTAATCCTTCTTCCTGATGGGAAAATAGAGTGACCTGTGCCTGTCCCCACACCTAGACCTAGTCTCTCATTGGTTCCCCCTCTTCCCGTTCATCCTCAGGACAAATTGCAACCTGTTCGGAACAGGGGGTTAAAGGTGCTGATTCTCCAAGGAGGGAGATTGCTAGTAAAGTGGCTGTAATGGCGAGCCCGAGCACAAGGAGATGAGAAATGAGGTGCGTTTTAGAAACCTTTCCCGATCACACGGTGTACCGTCTTCTGGGTTTCTCATGCATGTTTTCGATGTAGGAAGATGCCCTTGAACCTGGAGATTTTGGACCCATGGGATGGGTACCACGCAGTATTACTTTAAAGGGTCTGCGTTTGCTCACCCAACCTCACCAAACCTCTCAGCCCGAAGAGTGTCCACCCTTATGTCTCAATCAGCTGTGGGTCTAGAGATGGTCAATAAAGGTGGCATCCCAGCCCCTGAACGAATTCTGTATGAATTTCTCTCTGTTTCACTGTCTTTGTTTCACGGGTTTTTAAAAGTAATTGACTTTTATAATGGGGTTTAGCTGCTTTTCACTGCTGTGTTTATGCCGATTTACACCCACTTGACTCACTTACAGAGAGATATCAATACATTGGTTTTAAGAGTCTTACTAGTCAGATATATTCTTGGGCGGTGAACAGGGGGTATTGAGTCCAGTTCACTGAGCAAGGAGTAGGTCTTGTCTGTTACATATTGGGTTTATGGAACAGTATCTGAGCTAATTTGATACCCTTGTTTTATGCATCACCCCACCTCACCTTTCCCGTTAAGCAGCCATAGTGTGTTTTCTAAACGTGTGACGCTGTTCTGTTTTGTAATTCAGTTCAAGTGTAGCGGATTTTACATTCCCTCTATAAGTGATATCTTACGATAAGTGTCTTTCTCTGTGACTTATTTCACTTAGAATCGTCGTACCTAAATCCACTCATCATGCTGCTACTAGCCTTATGACGTTGATTTCATGCCTGAGTGATATTCCATTGTACATAAGGACCACAACTTCTTTATCCATTTTTCTCTTTCCTGGGATATTTAAGGTGTAATGAAGTGGAGGTTCTTGTCAACAGAGCAGCCCTAAACTTTGGGGTGCCTGTGTCTTGCTGATTTTTAGTTTTCCCAATTTATACGCCCATGAGTGGAAGTGCCCTATGCTCTCTAAGCTGAGTTTTTTAGGTGTTTCAGGACACACCGTACACTTCTCCAGAGTGGCTGTTGGCAATTTACATCCCGCCCATCAGCGTAGCAAGGCTCCCGTTTCTCCATGGCCTGTCCTGCATTTCTGGTTTTGACACTTTATTCAGCATGGCCCTTTTGACCGATGGGAAGCGAGACTTCTTTGTAGCGCTGATTTGCCTTTCCAGGTTGCTTGGTTGGCCAAAAAGGGCGTATGCGTTTTTTCCTGAATATATTCAGGAAAAAACGCATACGCCCTTTTTGGCCAAGGGCATCATTGTCGAGGTTTTGCCGCTTTTCCTGTGCTTTAAAGGCGATTCGACTCTACCTCCTGAAATCAGTTTCCTGCAATTCTGCTATGCTTTCAAATCCTCTTCGTTGCCTTCCCTCAATATATTTGTGGACGAGAGTTACCATTTATAACTCTGCAGGTTTGTGAATTGCAGTGCCCCTGAGCTTCATTTTTCAACTCGCTTTTTTGGGAGCTGGCCGCAAAAGCACAGGATTGCTTCAGGCGCTGTTCTGCTTCCGGGCGGCAGGCTGAGCCTGTGGTTAATCCTTCTTCCTGATGGGAAAATAGAGTGACCTGTGCCTGTCCCAACACCTAGAGCTAGTCTCTCATTGGTTCCCCCTCTTCCCGTTCATCCTCAGGACAAATTTGCAACCTGTACAGAACAGGAGGTTAAAGGGGCTGATTCTCCAAGGAGGGAGATTGCTAGTAAAGCGGCTGTAATGGCCAACCCCAGCACAAGGAGATGAGAAATGAGGTGCGTTTTAGAAACCTTTCCCGATCACACGGTGTACCATCTTCTGGGTTTCTCATGCATGTTTTCGATGTAGGAAGATGCCCTTGAACCTGGAGATTTTGGACCCATGGGATGGATACCACGCAGTATTACTTTAAAGGGTCTGCGTTTGCTCACCCAACCTCACCAAACCTCTCAGCCCCAAGAGTGTCCACCCTTATGATTCAATCAGCTGTGGGTCTAGAGATGGTCAATAAAGGTGGCATCCCAGCCCCTGAACGAATTCTGTATGAATTTCTCTCTCTTTCACTGTCTTTGTTTCACGGGTTTTTAAAAGTAATTGATTTTTATAATGGGGTTTAGCTGCTTTTCACTGCTGTGTTTATGCCGCTTTACACCCACTTGACTCACTTACAGAGGGATATCAATACATTGGTTTTAAGAGTCTTACTAGTCAGATATATTCTTGGGCGGTGAACAGGGGGTGTTGAGTCCAGTTCACTGAGCAAGGAGTAGGTCTTGTCTATTACATATTGGGTTTATGGAACGGTATCTGAGCTAATTTGAAACCCTTGTTTTATGCATCACACCACCTCACCTTTCCCGTTAAGCAGCCATAGTGTGTCTTCTAAACGTGTGACGCTGTTCTGTTTTGTAATTCAGTTCAAGTGTAGCGGTTTTTACATTCCCTCTCTAAGTGATATCTTATGATAAGTGTCTTTTTCTGTGTGACTTATTTCACTTAGAATCGTCATACCTAAATCCTCTCATCATGCTGCTACTAGCCTTATGACGTTGATTTCATGCCTGAGTGATATTCCATTGTACATAAGGACCACAACTTCTTTATCCATTTTTCTCTTTCCTGGGATATTTAAGGTGTAACGAAGTGGAGGTTCTTGTCAACAGAGCAGCCCTAAACTTTGGGGTGCCTGTGTCTTGCTGATTTTTAGTTTTCCCAATTTATACGCCCATGAGTGGAAGTGCCCTATGCTCTCTAAGCTGAGTTTTTTAGGTGTTTCAGGACACACCGTACACTTCTCCAGAGTGGCTGTTGGCAATTTACATCCCGCCCATCAGCGTAGCAAGGCTCCCGTTTCTCCATGGCCTGTCCTGCATTTCTGGTTTTGACACTTTATTCAGCATGGCCCTTTTGACCGATGGGAAGCGAGACTTCTTTGTAGCGCTGATTTGCCTTTCCAGGTTGCTTGGTTGGCCAAAAAGGGCGTATGCGTTTTTTCCTGAATATATTCAGGAAAATACGCATACGCCCTTTTTGGCCAAGGGCATCATTGTCGAGGTTTTGTCACCTTTCCTGTGCTTTAAAGGCGATTCGACTCTACCTCCTGAAATCTGTTTCCTGCAATTCTGCTATGCTTTCAAATCCTCTTCGTTGCCTTCCCTCAATATATTTGTGGACGAGAGTTATCATTTCTAACTCTGCAGGTTTGTGAATTGCAGTGCCCCTGAGCTCGATTTTTCAACTCGCTTTTTTGGGAGCTGGCCGCAAAAGCACAGGATTGCTTCAGGCCCTCTTCTGCTTCCGGGCGGCAGGCTGAGCCTGTGGTTAATCCTTCTTCCTGATGGGAAAATAGAGTGACCTGTGCCTGTCCCCACACCTAGACCTAGTCTCTCATTGGTTCCCCCTCTTCCCGTTCATCCTCAGGACAAATTGCAACCTGTTCGGAACAGGAGGTTAAAGGTGCTGATTCTCCAAGGAGGGAGATTGCTAGTAAAGTGGCTGTAATGGCGAGCCCGAGCACAAGGAGATGAGAAATGAGGAGCGTTTTAGAAACCTTTCCCGATCACACGGTGTACCGTCTTCTGGGTTTCTCATGCATGTTTTCGATGTAGGAAGATGCCCTTGAACCTGGAGATTTTGGACCCATGGGATGGGTACCACGCAGTATTACTTTAAAGGGTCTGCGTTTGCTCACCCAACCTCACCAAACCTCTCAGCCCGAAGAGTGTCCACCCTTATGTCTCAATCAGCTGTGGGTCTAGAGATGGTCAATAAAGGTGGCATCCCAGCCCCTGAACGAATTCTGTATGAATTTCTCTCTGTTTCACTGTCTTTGTTTCACGGGTTTTTAAAAGTAATTGACTTTTATAATGGGGTTTAGCTGCTTTTCACTGCTGTGTTTATGCCGATTTACACCCACTTGACTCACTTACAGAGAGATATCAATACATTGGTTTTAAGAGTCTTACTAGTCAGATATATTCTTGGGCGGTGAACAGGGGGTGTTGAGTCCAGTTCACTGAGCAAGGAGTAGGTCTTGTCTGTTACATATTGGGTTTATGGAACAGTATCTGAGCTAATTTGATACCCTTGTTTTATGCATCACCCCACCTCACCTTTCCCGTTAAGCAGCCATAGTGTGTTTTCTAAACGTGTGACGCTGTTCTGTTTTGTAATTCAGTTCAAGTGTAGCGGATTTTACATTCCCTCTATAAGTGATATCTTACGATAAGTGTCTTTCTCTGTGACTTATTTCACTTAGAATCGTCGTACCTAAATCCACTCATCATGCTGCTACTAGCCTTATGACGTTGATTTCATGCCTGAGTGATATTCCATTGTACATAAGGACCACAACTTCTTTATCCATTTTTCTCTTTCCTGGGATATTTAAGGTGTAATGAAGTGGAGGTTCTTGTCAACAGAGCAGCCCTAAACTTTGGGGTGCCTGTGTCTTGCTGATTTTTAGTTTTCCCAATTTATACGCCCATGAGTGGAAGTGCCCTATGCTCTCTAAGCTGAGTTTTTTAGGTGTTTCAGGACACACCGTACACTTCTCCAGAGTGGCTGTTGGCAATTTACATCCCGCCCATCAGCGTAGCAAGGCTCCCGTTTCTCCATGGCCTGTCCTGCATTTCTGGTTTTGACACTTTATTCAGCATGGCCCTTTTGACCGATGGGAAGCGAGACTTCTTTGTAGCGCTGATTTGCCTTTCCAGGTTGCTTGCTTGGCCAAAAAGGGCGTATGCGTTTTTTCCTGAATATATTCAGGAAAAAACGCATACGCCCTTTTTGGCCAAGGGCATCATTGTCGAGGTTTTGCCGCTTTTCCTGTGCTTTAAAGGCGATTCGACTCTACCTCCTGAAATCTGTTTCCTGCAATTCTGCTATGCTTTCAAATCCTCTTCGTTGCCTTCCCTCAATATATTTGTGGACGAGAGTTACCATTTATAACTCTGCAGGTTTGTGAATTGCAGTGCCCCTGAGCTCCATTTTTCAACTCGCTTTTTTGGGAGCTGGCCGCAAAAGCACAGGATTGCTTCAGGCGCTGTTCTGCTTCCGGGCGGCAGGCTGAGCCTGTGGTTAATCCTTCTTCCTGATGGGAAAATAGAGTGACATGTGGCTGTCCCAACACCTAGAGCAAGTCTCTCATTGGTTCCCCCTCTTCCCGTTTATCCTCAGGACAAATTGCAACCTGTACGGAACAGAAGGTTAAAGGGGCTGATTCTCCAAGGAGGGAGATTGCTAGTAAAGCGGCTGTAATGGCCAACCCCAGCACAAGGAGATGAGAAATGAGGTGCGTTTTAGAAACCTTTCCCGATCACACGGTGTACCATCTTCTGGGTTTCTCATGCATGTTTTCGATGTAGGAAGATGCCCTTGAACCTGGAGATTTTGGACCCATGGGATGGGTACCACGCAGTATTACTTTAAAGGGTCTGCGTTTGCTCACCCAACCTCACCAAACCTCTCAGCCCCAAGAGTGTCCACCCTTATGACTCAATCAGCTGTGGGTCTAGAGATGGTCAATAAAGGTGGCATCCCTACCCCTGAACGAATTCTGTATGAATTTCTCTCTCTTTCACTGTCTTTGTTTCACGGGTTTTTAAAAGTAATTGATTTTTATAATGGGGTTTAGCTGCTTTTCACTGCTGTGTTTATGCCGCTTTACACCCACTTGACTCACTTACAGAGGGATATCAATACATTGGTTTTAAGAGTCTTACTAGTCAGAAATATTCTTGGGCGGTGAACAGGGGGTGTTGAGTCCAGTTCACTGAGCAAGGAGTAGGTCTTGTCTATTACATATTGGGTTTATGGAACGGTATCTGAGCTAATTTGAAACCCTTGTTTTATGCATCACACCACCTCACCTTTCCCGTTAAGCAGCCATAGTGTGTCTTCTAAACGTGTGACGCTGTTCTGTTTTGTAATTCAGTTCAAGTGTAGCGGTTTTTACATTCCCTCTCTAAGTGATATCTTATGATAAGTGTCTTTTTCTGTGTGACTTATTTCACTTAGAATCGTCGTACCTAAATCCTCTCATCATGCTGCTACTAGCCTTATGACGTTGATTTCATGCCTGAGTGATATTCCATTGTACATAAGGACCACAACTTCTTTATCCATTTTTCTCTTTCCTGGGATATTTAAGGTGTAATGAAGTGGAGGTTCTTGTCAACAGAGCAGTCCTAAACTTTGGGGTGCCTGTGTCTTGCTGATTTTTAGTTTTCCCAATTTATACGCCCATGAGTGGAAGTGCCCTATGCTCTCTAAGCTGAGTTTTTTAGATGTTTCAGGACACCCCGTACCCTTCTCCAGAGTGGCTGTTGGCAATTTACATCCCGCCCATCAGCGTAGCAAGGCTCCCGTTTCTCCATGGCCTGTCCTGCATTTCTGGTTTTGACACTTTATTCAGCATGGCCCTTTTGACCGATGGGAAGCGAGACTTCTTTGTAGCGCTGATTTGCCTTTCCAGGTTGCTTGGTTGGCCAAAAAGGGCGTATGCGTTTTTTCCTGAATATATTCAGGAAAAAACGCATACGCCCTTTTAGGCCAAGGGCATCATGGTCGAGGATTTGCTGCTTTTCCTGTGCTTTAAAGGCGATTCGAATCTACCTCCTGAAATCTGTTTCCTGCAATTCTGCCTTGCTTTCTAATCCTCTTTGTTGCCTTCCCTCAATATATTTGTGGACGAGAGTTATCATTTCTAACTCTGCAGGTTTGTGAATTGCAGTGCCCCTGAGCTCCATTTTTCAACTCGCTTTCTTGGGAGCTGGCCGCAAAAGCGCAGGATTGCTTCAGGCCCTATTGTGGTTCCGGGCGGCAGGCTGAGCCTGTGGTTAATTCTTCTTCCTGACGGGAAAATAGAGTGACCTGTGCCTGTCCCCACACCTAGACCTAGTCTCTCATTGGTTCCCCCTCTTCCCGTTCATCCTCAGGACAAATTTGCAACCTGTACAGAACAGGAGGTTAAAGGTGCTCATTCTCCAAGGAGGGAGATTGCTAGTAAAGCGGCTGGAATGGCGAGCCCGAGCACAAGGAGATGAGAAATGAGGTGCGTTTTAGAAACCTTTCCCGATCACACGGTGTACCATCTTCTGGGTTTCTCATGCATGTTTTCGATGTAGGAAGATGCCCTTGAACCTGGAGATTTTGGACCCATGGGATGGGTACCACGCAGTATTACTTTAAAGGGTCTGCGTTTGCTCACCCAACCTCACCAAACCTCTCAGCCCGAAGAGTGTCCACCCTTATGTCTCAATCAGCTGTGGGTCTAGAGATGGTCAATAAATGTGGCATCCCAGCCCCTGAACGAATTCTGTATGAATTTCTCTCTCTTTCACTGTCTTTGTTTCACGGGTTTTTAAAAGTAATTGATTTTTATAATGGGGTTTAGCTGCTTTTCACTGCTGTGTTTATGCCGATTTACACCCACTTGACTCACTTACAGAGAGATATCAATACATTGGTTTTAAGAGTCTTACTAGTCAGATATATTCTTGGGCGGTGAACAGGGGGTGTTGAATCCAGTTCACTGAGCAAGGAGTAGGTCTTGTCTGTTACATATTGGGTTTATGGAACAGTATCTGAGCTAATTTGAAACCCTTGTGTTATGCATCACCCCACCTCACCTTTCCCGTTAAGCAGCCATAGTGTGTCTTCTAAACGTGTGACGCTGTTCTGTTTTGTAATTCAGTTCAAGTGTAGCGGTTTTTACATTCCCTCTCTAAGTGATATCTTATGATAAGTGTCTTTTTCTGTGTGACTTATTTCACTTAGAATCGTCGTACCTAAATCCTCTCATCATGCTGCTACTAGCCTTATGACGTTAATTTCATGGCTGAGTGATATGCCATTGTACATAAGGACCACAACTTCCTTATCCATTTTTCTCTTTCCTGGGATATTTAAGGTGTAACGAAGTGGAGGTTCTTGTCAACAGAGCAGCCCTAAACTTTGGGGTTCCTGTGTCTTGCTGATTTTTAGTTTTCCCAATTTATACGCCCATGAGTGGAAGTGCCCTATGCTCTCTAAGCTGAGTTTTTTAGATGTTTCAGGACACACCGTACACTTCTCCAGAGTGGCTGTTGGCAATTTCCATCCCGCCCATCAGCGTAGCAAGGCTCCCGTTTCTCCATGGCCTGTCCTGCATTTCTGGTTTTGACACTTTATTCAGCATGGCCCTTTTGACCGATGGGAAGCGAGACTTCTTTGTAGCGCTGATTTGCCTTTCCAGGTTGCTTGGTTGGCCAAAAAGGGCGTATGCGTTTTTTCCTGAATATATTCAGGAAAAAACGCATACGCCCTTTTTGGCCAAGGGCATCATTGTCGAGGTTTTGCCACCTTTCCTGTGCTTTAAAGGCGATTCGACTCTACCTCCTGAAATCTGTTTCCTGCAATTCTGCTATGCTTTCAAATCCTCTTCGTTGCCTTCCCTCAATATATTTGTGGACGAGAGTTATCATTTCTAACTCTGCAGGTTTGTGAATTGCAGTGCCCCTGAGCTCGATTTTTCAACTCGCTTTTTTGGGAGCTGGCCGCAAAAGCACAGGATTGCTTCAGGCCCTCTTCTGCTTCCGGGCGGCAGGCTGAGCCTGTGGTTAATCCTTCTTCCTGATGGGAAAATAGAGTGACCTGTGCCTGTCCCCACACCTAGACCTAGTCTCTCATTGGTTCCCCCTCTTCCCGTTCATCCTCAGGACAAATTGCAACCTGTTCGGAACAGGAGGTTAAAGGTGCTGATTCTCCAAGGAGGGAGATTGCTAGTAAAGTGGCTGTAATGGCGAGCCCGAGCACAAGGAGATGAGAAATGAGGAGCGTTTTAGAAACCTTTCCCGATCACACGGTGTACCGTCTTCTGGGTTTCTCATGCATGTTTTCGATGTAGGAAGATGCCCTTGAACCTGGAGATTTTGGACCCATGGGATGGGTACCACGCAGTATTACTTTAAAGGGTCTGCGTTTGCTCACCCAACCTCACCAAACCTCTCAGCCCGAAGAGTGTCCACCCTTATGTCTCAATCAGCTGTGGGTCTAGAGATGGTCAATAAAGGTGGCATCCCAGCCCCTGAACGAATTCTGTATGAATTTCTCTCTGTTTCACTGTCTTTGTTTCACGGGTTTTTAAAAGTAATTGACTTTTATAATGGGGTTTAGCTGCTTTTCACTGCTGTGTTTATGCCGATTTACACCCACTTGACTCACTTACAGAGAGATATCAATACATTGGTTTTAAGAGTCTTACTAGTCAGATATATTCTTGGGCGGTGAACAGGGGGTATTGAGTCCAGTTCACTGAGCAAGGAGTAGGTCTTGTCTGTTACATATTGGGTTTATGGAACAGTATCTGAGCTAATTTGATACCCTTGTTTTATGCATCACCCCACCTCACCTTTCCCGTTAAGCAGCCATAGTGTGTTTTCTAAACGTGTGACGCTGTTCTGTTTTGTAATTCAGTTCAAGTGTAGCGGATTTTACATTCCCTCTATAAGTGATATCTTACGATAAATGTCTTTCTCTGTGACTTATTTCACTTAGAATCGTCGTACCTAAATCCACTCATCATGCTGCTACTAGCCTTATGACGTTGATTTCATGCCTGAGTGATATTCCATTGTACATAAGGACCACAACTTCTTTATCCATTTTTCTCTTTCCTGGGATATTTAAGGTGTAATGAAGTGGAGGTTCTTGTCAACAGAGCAGCCCTAAACTTTGGGGTGCCTGTGTCTTGCTGATTTTTAGTTTTCCCAATTTATACGCCCATGAGTGGAAGTGCCCTATGCTCTCTAAGCTGAGTTTTTTAGGTGTTTCAGGACACACCGTACACTTCTCCAGAGTGGCTGTTGGCAATTTACATCCCGCCCATCAGCGTAGCAAGGCTCCCGTTTCTCCATGGCCTGTCCTGCATTTCTGGTTTTGACACTTTATTCAGCATGGCCCTTTTGACCGATGGGAAGCGAGACTTCTTTGTAGCGCTGATTTGCCTTTCCAGGTTGCTTGCTTGGCCAAAAAGGGCGTATGCGTTTTTTCCTGAATATATTCAGGAAAAAACGCATACGCCCTTTTTGGCCAAGGGCATCATTGTCGAGGTTTTGCCGCTTTTCCTGTGCTTTAAAGGCGATTCGACTCTACCTCCTGAAATCAGTTTCCTGCAATTCTGCTATGCTTTCAAATCCTCTTCGTTGCCTTCCCTCAATATATTTGTGGACGAGAGTTACCATTTATAACTCTGCAGGTTTGTGAATTGCAGTGCCCCTGAGCTCCATTTTTCAACTCGCTTTTTTGGGAGCTGGCCGCAAAAGCACAGGATTGCTTCAGGCGCTGTTCTGCTTCCGGGCGGCAGGCTGAGCCTGTGGTTAATCCTTCTTCCTGATGGGAAAATAGAGTGACCTGTGCCTGTCCCAACACCTAGAGCTAGTCTCTCACTGGTTCCCCCTCTTCCCGTTCATCCTGAGGACAAATTGCAACCTGTACGGAACAGGAGGTTAAAGGTGCTGATTCTCGAAGGAGGGAGATTGCTAGTAAAGTGGCTGTAATGGCCAACCCGAGCACAAGGAGATGAGAAATGAGGTGCGTTTTAGAAACCTTTCCCGATCACACGGTGTACCATCTTCTGGGTTTCTCATGCATGTTTTCGATGTAGGAAGATGCCCTTGAACCTGGAGATTTTGGACCCATGGGATGGGTACCACGCAGTATTACTTTAAAGGGTCTGCCTTTTCTCACCGAACCTAACCAAACCTCTCAGCCCCAAGAGTGTCCACCCTTATGTCTCAATCAGCTGTGGGTCTAGAGATGGTCAATCCAGGTGGCATCACAGCCCCTGAACGAATTTTGTAAGAATTTCTCTCTCTTTCACTGTCTTTGTTTCACGGGTTTTTAAAAGTAATTGATTTTTATAATGGGGTTTAGCTGCTTTTCACTGCTGTGTTTATGCCGCTTTACACCCACTTGACTCAGTTACAGAGGGATATCAATACTTTGGTTTTAAGATTCTTACTAGTCAGATATATTATTGGGCGGTGAACAGGGGGTGTTGAGTCCAGTTCACTGAGCAAGGAGTAGGTCTTGTCTATTACATATTGGGTTCATGGAACGGTATCTGAGCTAATTTGAAACCCTTGTTTTATGCATCACCCCACCTCACCTTTCCCGTTAAGCAGCCATAGTGTGTCTTCTAAACGTGTGACGCTGTTCTGTTTTGTAATTCAGTTCAAGTGTAGCGGTTTTTACATTCCCTCTCTAAGTGATATCTTATGATAAGTGTCTTTTTCTGTGTGACTTATTTCACTTAGAATCGTCGTACCTAAATCCTCTCATCATGCTGCTACTAGCCTTATGACGTTAATTTCATGGCTGAGTGATATGCCATTGTACATATGGACAACAACTTCCTTATCCATTTTTCTCTTTCCTGCGATATTTAAGGTGTAACGAAGTGGAGGTTTTGTCAACAGAGCAACCCTAAACTTTGGGGTGCCTGTGTCCTACTGATTTTTAGTTTTCCCAATTTATACGCCCATGAGTGGAAGTGCCCTATGCTCTCTAAGCTGAGTTTTTTAGATGTTTCAGGACACCCCGTACCCTTCTCCAGAGTGGCTGTTGGCAATTTACATCCCGCCCATCAGCGTAGCAAGGCTCCCGTTTCTCCATGGCCTGTCCTGCATTTCTGGTTTTGACACTTTATTCAGCATGGCCCTTTTGACCGATGGGAAGCGAGACTTCTTTGTAGCGCTGATTTGCCTTTCCAGGTTGCTTGCTTGGCCAAAAAGGGCGTATGCGTTTTTTCCTGAATATATTCAGGAAAAAACGCATACGCCCTTTTTGGCCAAGGGCATCATTGTCGAGGTTTTGCCGCTTTTCCTGAGCTTTAAAGGCGATTCGACTCTACCTCCTGAAATCTGTTTCCTGCTATTCTGCCTTGCTTTCAAATCCTCTTCGTTGCCTTCCCTCAATATATTTGTGGACGAGAGTTATCATTTATAACTCTGCAGGTTTGTGAATTGCAGTGCCCCTGAGCTCGATTTTTCAACTCGCTTTTTTGGGAGCTGGCGGCAAAAGCACAGGATTGCTTCAGGCCCTGTTCTGCTTCCGGGCGGCAGGCTGAGCCTGTGGTTAATTCTTCTTCCTGATGGGAAAATAGAGTGACCTGTGCCTGTCCCAACACCTAGAGCTAGTCTCTTACTGGTTCCACCTCTTCCCGTTCATCCTCAGGACAAATTGCACCCTGTACGGAACAGGAGGTTAAAGGTGCTGATTCTCGAAGGAGGGAGATTGCTAGTAAAGCGGCTGTAATGGCCAACCCGAGCACAAGGAGATGAGAAATGAGGTGCGTTTTAGAAACCTTTCCCGATCACACCGTGTACCATCTTCCGAGTTTCTCATGCATGTTTTCGATGTAGGGAGATGCCCTTGAACCTGGAGATTTTGGACCCATGGGATGGGTACCACGCAGTATTACTTTAAAGGGTCTGCGTTTGCTCACCCAACCTCACCAAAACTCTCAGCCCCAAGAGTGTCCACCCTTATGTCTCAATCTGCTGTGGGTCTAGAGATGGTCTATCCAGGTGGCATCACAGCCCCTGAACGAATTTTGTAAGAATTTCTCTCTCTTTCACTGACTTTGTTTCACGGGTTTTTAAAAGTCATTGATTTTTATAATGGGGTTTAGCTGCTTTTCACTGGTGTGTTTATGCCACTTTACACCCACTTGACTCACTTACAGAGGGATATCAATACATTGGTTTTAAGATTCTTACTAGTCAGATATATTCTTGGGCAGTGAACAGGGGGTGTTTAGTCCACTTCACTGAGCAAGGAGTAGGTCTTGTCTATTACATATTGGGTTTATGGAACGGTATCTGAGCTAATTTGAAACCCTTGTTTTATGCATCACCCCACCTCACCTTTCCCGTTAAGCAGCCATAGTGTGTCTTCTAAACGTGTGACGCTGTTCTGTTTTGTAATTCAGTTCAAGTGTAGCGGTTTTTACATTCCCTCTCTAAGTGATATCTTATGATAAGTGTCTTTTTCTGTGTGACTTATTTCACTTAGAATCGTCATACCTAAATCCTCTCATCATGCTGCTACTAGCCTTATGACGTTAATTTCATGGCTGAGTGATATGCCATTGTACAGAAGGACCACAACTTCCTTATCCATTTTTCTCTTTCCTGCGATATTTAAGGTGTAACGAAGTGGAGGTTCTTGTCAACAGAGCAGCCCTAAACTTTGGGGTGCCTGTGTCTTGCTGATTTTTAGTTTTCCCAATTTATACGCCCATGAGTGGAAGTGCCCTATGCTCTCTAAGCTGAGTTTTTTAGATGTTTCAGGACACACCGTACACTTCTCCAGAGTGGCTGTTTGCAATTTACATCGCGCCTATCAGCGAAGCAAGGCTCCCGTTTCTCCATGGCCTGTCCTGCATTTCTGGTTTTGACACTTTATTCAGCATGGCCCTTTTGACCGATGGGAAGCGAGACTTCTTTGTAGCGCTGTTTTGCCTTGCCAGGTTGCTTGGTTGGCCAAAAAGGGCGTATGCGTTTTTTCCTGAATATATTCAGGAAAAATCGCATACGCCCTTTTTGGCCAAGGGCATCATGGTCGAGGTTTTGCCGCTTTTCCTGTGCTTTAAAGGCGATTCGACTCTACCTCCTGAAATCTGTTTCCAGCAATTCTGCCTTGCTTTCAAATCCTCCTCGTTGCCTTCCCTCAATATATTTGTGGACGAGAGTTATCATTTATAACTCTGCAGGTTTGTGAATTGCAGTGCCCCTGAGCTCGATTTTTCAACTCGCTTTTTTGGGAGCTGGCGGCAAAAGCACAGGATTGCTTCAGGCCCTGTTCTGCTTCCGGGCGGCAGGCTGAACCTGTGGTTAATTCTTCTTCCTGATGGGAAAATAGAGTGACCTGTGCCTGTCCCAACACCTAGAGCTAGTCTCTCACTGGTTCCCCCTCTTCCCGTTCATCCTGAGGACAAATTGCAACCTGTACGGAACAGGAGGTTAAAGGTGCTGATTCTCGAAGGAGGGAGATTGCTAGTAAAGTGGCTGTAATGGCCAACCCGAGCACAAGGAGATGAGAAATGAGGTGCGTTTTAGAAACCTTTCCCGATCACACGGTGTACCATCTTCTGGGTTTCTCATGCATGTTTTCGATGTAGGAAGATGCCCTTGAACCTGGAGATTTTGGACCCATGGGATGGGTACCACGCAGTATTACTTTAAAGGGTCTGCCTTTTCTCACCGAACCTAACCAAACCTCTCAGCCCCAAGAGTGTCCACCCTTATGTCTCAATCAGCTGTGGGTCTAGAGATGGTCAATCCAGGTGGCATCACAGCCCCTGAACGAATTTTGTAAGAATTTCTCTCTCTTTCACTGTCTTTGTTTCACGGGTTTTTAAAAGTAATTGATTTTTATAATGGGGTTTAGCTGCTTTTCACTGCTGTGTTTATGCCGCTTTACACCCACTTGACTCACTTACAGAGGGATATCAATACTTTGGTTTTAAGATTCTTACTAGTCAGATATATTCTTGGGCGGTGAACAGGGGGTGTTGAGTCCAGTTCACTGAGCAAGGAGTAGGTCTTGTCTATTACATATTGGGTTCATGGAACGGTATCTGAGCTAATTTGAAACCCTTGTTTTATGCATCACCCCACCTCACCTTTCCCGTTAAGCAGCCATAGTGTGTCTTCTAAACGTGTGACGCTGTTCTGTTTTGTAATTCAGTTCAAGTGTAGCGGTTTTTACATTCCCTCTCTAAGTGATATCTTATGATAAGTGATTTTTTCTGTGTGACTTATTTCACTTAGAATCGTCGTACCTAAATCCTCTAATCATGCTGCTACTAGCCTTATGACGTTAATTTCATGGCTGAGTGATATGCCATTGTACATATGGACAACAACTTCCTTATCCATTTTTCTCTTTCCTGCGATATTTAAGGTGTAACGAAGTGGAGGTTTTGTCAACAGAGCAACCCTAAACTTTGGGGTGCCTGTGTCCTACTGATTTTTAGTTTTCCCAATTTATACGCCCATGAGTGGAAGTGCCCTATGCTCTCTAAGCTGAGTTTTTTAGATGTTTCAGGACACCCCGTACCCTTCTCCAGAGTGGCTGTTGGCAATTTACATCCCACCCATCAGCGTAGCAAGGCTCCCGTTTCTCCATGGCCTGTCCTGCATTTCTGGTTTTGACACTTTATTCAGCATGGCCCTTTTGACCGATGGGAAGCGAGACTTCTTTGTAGCGCTGATTTGCCTTTCCAGGTTGCTTGCTTGGCCAAAAAGGGCGTATGCGTTTTTTCCTGAATATATTCAGGAAAAAACGCATACGCCCTTTTTGGCCAAGGGCATCATGGTCGAGGTTTTGCCGCTTTTCCTGAGCTTTAAAGGCGATTCGACTCTACCTCCTGAAATCTGTTTCCTGCTATTCTGCCTTGCTTTCAAATCCTCTTCGTTGCCTTCCCTCAATATATTTGTGGACGAGAGTTATCATTTCTAACTCTGCAGGTTTGTGAATTGCAGTGCCCCTGAGCTCCATTTTTCAACTCGCTTTCTTCGGAGCTGGCCGCAAAAGCGCAGGATTGCTTCAGGCCCTATTCTGGTTCCGGGCGGCAGGCTGAGCCTGTGGTTAATTCTTCTTCCTGATGGGAAAATAGAGTGACCTGTGCCTGTCCCCACACCTAGAGCTAGTCTCTCATTGGTTCCCCCTCTTCCCGTTCATCCTCAGGACAAATTTGCAACCTGTACAGAACAGGAGGTTAAAGGTGCTCATTCTCCAAGGAGGGAGATTGCTAGTAAAGCGGCTGGAATGGCGAGCCCGAGCACAAGGAGATGAGAAATGAGGTGCGTTTTAGAAACCTTTCCCGATCACACGGTGTACCATCTTCTGGGTTTCTCATGCATGTTTTCGATGTAGGAAGATGCCCTTGAACCTGGAGATTTTGGACCCATGGGATGGGTACCACGCAGTATTACTTTAAAGGGTCTGCGTTTGCTCACCCAACCTCACCAAACCTCTCAGCCCCAAGAGTGTCCACCCTTATGTCTCAATCAGCTGTGGGTCTAGAGATGGTCAATAAATGTGGCATCCCAGCCCCTGAACGAATTCTGTATGAATTTCTCTCTCTTTCACTGTCTTTGTTTCACGGGTTTTTAAAAGTAATTGATTTTTATAATGGGGTTTAGCTGCTTTTCACTGCTGTGTTTATGCCGCTTTACACCCACTTGACTCACTTACAGAGAGATATCAATACATTGGATTTAAGAGTCTTACTAGTCAGATATATTCTTGGGCGGTGAACAGGGGGTGTTGAATCCAGTTCACTGAGCAAGGAGTAGGTCTTGTCTGTTACATATTGGGTTTATGGAACAGTATCTGAGCTAATTTGAAACCCTTGTGTTATGCATCACCCCACCTCACCTTTCCCGTTAAGCAGCCATAGTGTGTCTTCTAAACGTGTGACGCTGTTCTGTTTTGTAATTCAGTTCAAGTGTAGCGGTTTTTACATTCCCTCTCTAAGTGATATCTTATGATAAGTGTCTTTTTCTGTGTGACTTATTTCACTTAGAATCGTCGTACCTAAATCCTCTCATCATGCTGCTACTAGCCTTATGACGTTAATTTCATGGCTGAGTGATATGCCATTGTACATAAGGACCACAACTTCCTTATCCATTTTTCTCTTTCCTGGGATATTTAAGGTGTAACGAAGTGGAGGTTCTTGTCAACAGAGCAGCCCTAAACTTTGGGGTTCCTGTGTCTTGCTGATTTTTAGTTTTCCCAATTTATACGCCCATGAGTGGAAGTGCCCTATGCTCTCTAAGCTGAGTTTTTTAGATGTTTCAGAACACACCGTACAGTTCTCCAGAGTGGCTGTTGGCAATTTCCATCCCGCCCATCAGCGTAGCAAGGCTCCCGTTTCTCCATGGCCTGTCCTGCATTTCTGGTTTTGACACTTTATTCAGCATGGCCCTTTTGACCGATGGGAAGCGAGACTTCTTTGTAGCGCTGATTTGCCTTTCCAGGTTGCTTGGTTGGCCAAAAAGGGCGTATGCGTTTTTTCCTGAAAATATTCAGGAAAAAACGCATACGCCCTTTTTGGCCAAGGGCATCATTGTCGAGGTTTTGCCACCTTTCCTGTGCTTTAAAGGCGATTCGACTCTACCTCCTGAAATCTGTTTCCTGCAATTCTGCTATGCTTTCAAATCCTCTTCGTTGCCTTCCCTCAATATATTTGTGGACGAGAGTTATCATTTCTAACTCTGCAGGTTTGTGAATTGCAGTGCCCCTGAGCTCGATTTTTCAACTCGCTTTTTTGGGAGCTGGCCGCAAAAGCACAGGATTGCTTCAGGCCCTCTTCTGCTTCCGGGCGGCAGGCTGAGCCTGTGGTTAATCCTTCTTCCTGATGGGAAAATAGAGTGACCTGTGCCTGTCCCCACACCTAGACCTAGTCTCTCATTGGTTCCCCCTCTTCCCGTTCATCCTCAGGACAAATTGCAACCTGTTCGGAACAGGAGGTTAAAGGTGCTGATTCTCCAAGGAGGGAGATTGCTAGTAAAGTGGCTGTAATGGCGAGCCCGAGCACAAGGAGATGAGAAATGAGGAGCGTTTTAGAAACCTTTCCCGATCACACGGTGTACCGTCTTCTGGGTTTCTCATGCATGTTTTCGATGTAGGAAGATGCCCTTGAACCTGGAGATTTTGGACCCATGGGATGGGTACCACGCAGTATTACTTTAAAGGGTCTGCGTTTGCTCACCCAACCTCACCAAACCTCTCAGCCCGAAGAGTGTCCACCCTTATGTCTCAATCAGCTGTGGGTCTAGAGATGGTCAATAAAGGTGGCATCCCAGCCCCTGAACGAATTCTGTATGAATTTCTCTCTGTTTCACTGTCTTTGTTTCACGGGTTTTTAAAAGTAATTGACTTTTATAATGGGGTTTAGCTGCTTTTCACTGCTGTGTTTATGCCGATTTACACCCACTTGACTCACTTACAGAGAGATATCAATACATTGGTTTTAAGAGTCTTACTAGTCAGATATATTCTTGGGCGGTGAACAGGGGGTATTGAGTCCAGTTCACTGAGCAAGGAGTAGGTCTTGTCTGTTACATATTGGGTTTATGGAACAGTATCTGAGCTAATTTGATACCCTTGTTTTATGCATCACCCCACCTCACCTTTCCCGTTAAGCAGCCATAGTGTGTTTTCTAAACGTGTGACGCTGTTCTGTTTTGTAATTCAGTTCAAGTGTAGCGGATTTTACATTCCCTCTATAAGTGATATCTTACGATAAGTGTCTTTCTCTGTGACTTATTTCACTTAGAATCGTCGTACCTAAATCCACTCATCATGCTGCTACTAGCCTTATGACGTTGATTTCATGCCTGAGTGATATTCCATTGTACATAAGGACCACAACTTCTTTATCCATTTTTCTCTTTCCTGGGATATTTAAGGTGTAATGAAGTGGAGGTTCTTGTCAACAGAGCAGCCCTAAACTTTGGGGTGCCTGTGTCTTGCTGATTTTTAGTTTTCCCAATTTATACGCCCATGAGTGGAAGTGCCCTATGCTCTCTAAGCTGAGTTTTTTAGGTGTTTCAGGACACACCGTACACTTCTCCAGAGTGGCTGTTGGCAATTTACATCCCGCCCATCAGCGTAGCAAGGCTCCCGTTTCTCCATGGCCTGTCCTGCATTTCTGGTTTTGACACTTTATTCAGCATGGCCCTTTTGACCGATGGGAAGCGAGACTTCTTTGTAGCGCTGATTTGCCTTTCCAGGTTGCTTGCTTGGCCAAAAAGGGCGTATGCGTTTTTTCCTGAATATATTCAGGAAAAAACGCATACGCCCTTTTTGGCCAAGGGCATCATTGTCGAGGTTTTGCCGCTTTTCCTGTGCTTTAAAGGCGATTCGACTCTACCTCCTGAAATCAGTTTCCTGCAATTCTGCTATGCTTTCAAATCCTCTTCGTTGCCTTCCCTCAATATATTTGTGGACGAGAGTTACCATTTATAACTCTGCAGGTTTGTGAATTGCAGTGCCCCTGAGCTCCATTTTTCAACTCGCTTTTTTGGGAGCTGGCCGCAAAAGCACAGGATTGCTTCAGGCGCTGTTCTGCTTCCGGGCGGCAGGCTGAGCCTGTGGTTAATCCTTCTTCCTGATGGGAAAATAGAGTGACCTGTGCCTGTCCCAACACCTAGAGCTAGTCTCTCACTGGTTCCCCCTCTTCCCGTTCATCCTGAGGACAAATTGCAACCTGTACGGAACAGGAGGTTAAAGGTGCTGATTCTCGAAGGAGGGAGATTGCTAGTAAAGTGGCTGTAATGGCCAACCCGAGCACAAGGAGATGAGAAATGAGGTGCGTTTTTGAAACCTTTCCCGATCACACGGTGTACCATCTTCTGGGTTTCTCATGCATGTTTTCGATGTAGGAAGATGCCCTTGAACCTGGAGATTTTGGACCCATGGGATGGGTACCACGCAGTATTACTTTAAAGGGTCTGCCTTTTCTCACCGAACCTAACCAAACCTCTCAGCCCCAAGAGTATCCACCCTTATGTCTCAATCAGCTGTGGGTCTAGAGATGGTCAATCCAGGTGGCATCACAGCCCCTGAACGAATTTTGTAAGAATTTCTCTCTCTTTCACTGTCTTTGTTTCACGGGTTTTTAAAAGTAATTGATTTTTATAATGGGGTTTAGCTGCTTTTCACTGCTGTGTTTATGCCGCTTTACACCCACTTGACTCAGTTACAGAGGGATATCAATACTTTGGTTTTAAGATTCTTACTAGTCAGATATATTATTGGGCGGTGAACAGGGGGTGTTGAGTCCAGTTCACTGAGCAAGGAGTAGGTCTTGTCTATTACATATTGGGTTCATGGAACGGTATCTGAGCTAATTTGAAACCCTTGTTTTATGCATCACCCCACCTCACCTTTCCCGTTAAGCAGCCATAGTGTGTCTTCTAAACGTGTGACGCTGTTCTGTTTTGTAATTCAGTTCAAGTGTAGCGGTTTTTACATTCCCTCTCTAAGTGATATCTTATGATAAGTGTCTTTTTCTGTGTGACTTATTTCACTTAGAATCGTCGTACCTAAATCCTCTCATCATGCTGCTACTAGCCTTATGACGTTAATTTCATGGCTGAGTGATATGCCATTGTACATATGGACAACAACTTCCTTATCCATTTTTCTCTTTCCTGCGATATTTAAGGTGTAACGAAGTGGAGGTTTTGTCAACAGAGCAACCCTAAACTTTGGGGTGCCTGTGTCCTACTGATTTTTAGTTTTCCCAATTTATACGCCCATGAGTGGAAGTGCCCTATGCTCTCTAAGCTGAGTTTTTTAGATGTTTCAGGACACCCCGTACCCTTCTCCAGAGTGGCTGTTGGCAATTTACATCCCGCCCATCAGCGTAGCAAGGCTCCCGTTTCTCCATGGCCTGTCCTGCATTTCTGGTTTTGACACTTTATTCAGCATGGCCCTTTTGACCGATGGGAAGCGAGACTTCTTTGTAGCGCTGATTTGCCTTTCCAGGTTGCTTGCTTGGCCAAAAAGGGCGTATGCGTTTTTTCCTGAATATATTCAGGAAAAAACGCATACGCCCTTTTTGGCCAAGGGCATCATTGTCGAGGTTTTGCCGCTTTTCCTGAGCTTTAAAGGCGATTCGACTCTACCTCCTGAAATCTGTTTCCTGCTATTCTGCCTTGCTTTCAAATCCTCTTCGTTGCCTTCCCTCAATATATTTGTGGACGAGAGTTATCATTTCTAACTCTGCAGGTTTGTGAATTGCAGTGCCCCTGAGCTCGATTTTTCAACTCGCTTTTTTGGGAGCTGGCGGCAAAAGCACAGGATTGCTTCAGGCCCTGTTCTGCTTCCGGGCGGCAGGCTGAGCCTGTGGTTAATTCTTCTTCCTGATGGGAAAATAGAGTGACCTGTGCCTGTCCCAACACCTAGAGCTAGTCTCTTACTGGTTCCACCTCTTCCCGTTCATCCTCAGGACAAATTGCAACCTGTACGGAACAGGAGGTTAAAGGTGCTGATTCTCGAAGGAGGGAGATTGCTAGTAAAGCGGCTGTAATGGCCAACCCGAGCACAAGGAGATGAGAAATGAGGTGCGTTTTAGAAACCTTTCCCGATCACACCGTGTACCATCTTCCGAGTTTCTCATGCATGTTTTCGATGTAGGGAGATGCCCTTGAACCTGGAGATTTTGGACCCATGGGATGGGTACCACGCAGTATTACTTTAAAGGGTCTGCGTTTGCTCACCCAACCTCACCAAACCTCTCAGCCCCAAGAGTGTCCACCCTTATGTCTCAATCTGCTGTGGGTCTAGAGATGGTCTATCCAGGTGGCATCACAGCCCCTGAACGAATTTTGTAAGAATTTCTCTCTCTTTCACTGTCTTTGTTTCACGGGTTTTTAAAAGTCATTGATTTTTATAATGGGGTTTAGCTGCTTTTCACTGGTGTGTTTATGCCACTTTACACCCACTTGACTCACTTACAGAGGGATATCAATACATTGGTTTTAAGATTCTTACTAGTCAGATATATTCTTGGGCGGTGAACAGGGGGTGTTTAGTCCACTTCACTGAGCAAGGAGTAGGTCTTGTCTATTACATATTGGGTTTATGGAACGGTATCTGAGCTAATTTGAAACCCTTGTTTTATGCATCACCCCACCTCACCTTTCCCGTTAAGCAGCCATAGTGTGTCTTCTAAACGTGTGACGCTGTTCTGTTTTGTAATTCAGTTCAAGTGTAGCGGTTTTTACATTCCCTCTCTAAGTGATATCTTATGATAAGTGTCTTTTTCTGTGTGACTTATTTCACTTAGAATCGTCATACCTAAATCCTCTCATCATGCTGCTACTAGCCTTATGACGTTAATTTCATGGCTGAGTGATATGCCATTGTACAGAAGGACCACAACTTCCTTATCCATTTTTCTCTTTACTGGGATATTTAAGGTGTAACGAAGTGGAGGTTCTTGTCAACAGAGCAGCCCTAAACTTTGGGGTGCCTGTGTCTTGCTGATTTTTAGTTTTCCCAATTTATACGCCCATGAGTGGAAGTGCCCTATGCTCTCTAAGCTGAGTTTTTTAGATGTTTCAGGACACACCGTACACTTCTCCAGAGTGGCTGTTTGCAATTTACATCGCGCCTATCAGCGAAGCAAGGCTCCCGTTTCTCCATGGCCTGTCCTGCATTTCTGGTTTTGACACTTTATTCAGCATGGCCCTTTTGACCGATGGGAAGCGAGACTTCTTTGTAGCGCTGTTTTGCCTTTCCAGGTTGCTTGGTTGGCCAAAAAGGGCGTATGCGTTTTTTCCTGAATATATTCAGGAAAAATCGCATACGCCCTTTTTGGCCAAGGGCATCATGGTCGAGGTTTTGCCGCTTTTCCTGTGCTTTAAAGGCGATTCGACTCTACCTCCTGAAATCTGTTTCCAGCAATTCTGCCTTGCTTTCAAATCCTCCTCGTTGCCTTCCCTCAATATATTTGTGGACGAGAGTTATCATTTATAACTCTGCAGGTTTGTGAATTGCAGTGCCCCTGAGCTCGATTTTTCAACTCGCTTTTTTGGGAGCTGGCGGCAAAAGCACAGGATTGCTTCAGGCCCTGTTCTGCTTCCGGGCGGCAGGCTGAACCTGTGGTTAATTCTTCTTCCTGATGGGAAAATAGAGTGACCTGTGCCTGTCCCAACACCTAGAGCTAGTCTCTCACTGGTTCCCCCTCTTCCCGTTCATCCTGAGGACAAATTGCAACCTGTACGGAACAGGAGGTTAAAGGTGCTGATTCTCGAAGGAGGGAGATTGCTAGTAAAGTGGCTGTAATGGCCAACCCGAGCACAAGGAGATGAGAAATGAGGTGCGTTTTTGAAACCTTTCCCGATCACACGGTGTACCATCTTCTGGGTTTCTCATGCATGTTTTCGATGTAGGAAGATGCCCTTGAACCTGGAGATTTTGGACCCATGGGATGGGTACCACGCAGTATTACTTTAAAGGGTCTGCCTTTTCTCACCGAACCTAACCAAACCTCTCAGCCCCAAGAGTGTCCACCCTTATGTCTCAATCAGCTGTGGGTCTAGAGATGGTCAATCCAGGTGGCATCACAGCCCCTGAACGAATTTTGTAAGAATTTCTCTCTCTTTCACTGTCTTTGTTTCACGGGTTTTTAAAAGTAATTGATTTTTATAATGGGGTTTAGCTGCTTTTCACTGCTGTGTTTATGCCGCTTTACACCCACTTGACTCACTTACAGAGGGATATCAATACTTTGGTTTTAAGATTCTTACTAGTCAGATATATTCTTGGGCGGTGAACAGGGGGTGTTGAGTCCAGTTCACTGAGCAAGGAGTAGGTCTTGTCTATTACATATTGGGTTCATGGAACGGTATCTGAGCTAATTTGAAACCCTTGTTTTATGCATCACCCCACCTCACCTTTCCCGTTAAGCAGCCATAGTGTGTCTTCTAAACGTGTGACGCTGTTCTGTTTTGTAATTCAGTTCAAGTGTAGCGGTTTTTACATTCCCTCTCTAAGTGATATCTTATGATAAGTGATTTTTTCTGTGTGACTTATTTCACTTAGAATCGTCGTACCTAAATCCTCTAATCATGCTGCTACTAGCCTTATGACGTTAATTTCATGGCTGAGTGATATGCCATTGTACATGTGGACAACAACTTCCTTATCCATTTTTCTCTTTCCTGCGATATTTAAGGTGTAACGAAGTGGAGGTTTTGTCAACAGAGCAACCCTAAACTTTGGGGTGCCTGTGTCCTACTGATTTTTAGTTTTCCCAATTTATACGCCCATGAGTGGAAGTGCCCTATGCTCTCTAAGCTGAGTTTTTTAGATGTTTCAGGACACCCCGTACCCTTCTCCAGAGTGGCTGTTGGCAATTTACATCCCACCCATCAGCGTAGCAAGGCTCCCGTTTCTCCATGGCCTGTCCTGCATTTCTGGTTTTGACACTTTATTCAGCATGGCCCTTTTGACCGATGGGAAGCGAGACTTCTTTTTAGCGCTGATTTGCCTTTCCAGGTTGCTTGGTTGGCCAAAAAGGGCGTATGCGTTTTTTCCTGAATATATTCAGGAAAAAACGCATACGCCCTTTTTGGCCAAGGGCATCATGGTCGAGGTTTTGCCGCTTTTCCTGAGCTTTAAAGGCGATTCGACTCTACCTCCTGAAATCTGTTTCCTGCTATTCTGCCTTGCTTTCAAATCCTCTTCGTTGCCTTCCCTCAATATATTTGTGGACGAGAGTTATCATTTCTAACTCTGCAGGTTTGTGAATTGCAGTGCCCCTGAGCTCCATTTTTCAACTCGCTTTCTTCGGAGCTGGCCGCAAAAGCGCAGGATTGCTTCAGGCCCTATTCTGGTTCCGGGCGGCAGGCTGAGCCTGTGGTTAATTCTTCTTCCTGATGGGAAAATAGAGTGACCTGTGCCTGTCCCCACACCTAGAGCTAGTCTCTCATTGGTTCCCCCTCTTCCCGTTCATCCTCAGGACAAATTTGCAACCTGTACAGAACAGGAGGTTAAAGGTGCTCATTCTCCAAGGAGGGAGATTGCTAGTAAAGCGGCTGGAATGGCGAGCCCGAGCACAAGGAGATGAGAAATGAGGTGCGTTTTAGAAACCTTTCCCGATCACACGGTGTACCATCTTCTGGGTTTCTCATGCATGTTTTCGATGTAGGAAGATGCCCTTGAACCTGGAGATTTTGGACCCATGGGATGGGTACCACGCAGTATTACTTTAAAGGGTCTGCGTTTGCTCACCCAACCTCACCAAACCTCTCAGCCCCAAGAGTGTCCACCCTTATGTCTCAATCAGCTGTGGGTCTAGAGATGGTCAATAAATGTGGCATCCCAGCCCCTGAACGAATTCTGTATGAATTTCTCTCTCTTTCACTGTCTTTGTTTCACGGGTTTTTAAAAGTAATTGATTTTTATAATGGGGTTTAGCTGCTTTTCACTGCTGTGTTTATGCCGCTTTACACCCACTTGACTCACTTACAGAGAGATATCAATACATTGGTTTTAAGAGTCTTACTAGTCAGATATATTCTTGGGCGGTGAACAGGGGGTGTTGAATCCAGTTCACTGAGCAAGGAGTAGGTCTTGTCTGTTACATATTGGGTTTATGGAACAGTATCTGAGCTAATTTGAAACCCTTGTGTTATGCATCACCCCACCTCACCTTTCCCGTTAAGCAGCCATAGTGTGTCTTCTAAACGTGTGACGCTGTTCTGTTTTGTAATTCAGTTCAAGTGTAGCGGTTTTTACATTCCCTCTCTAAGTGATATCTTATGATAAGTGTCTTTTTCTGTGTGACTTATTTCACTTAGAATCGTCGTACCTAAATCCTCTCATCATGCTGCTACTAGCCTTATGACGTTAATTTCATGGCTGAGTGATATGCCATTGTACATAAGGACCACAACTTCCTTATCCATTTTTCTCTTTCCTGGGATATTTAAGGTGTAACGAAGTGGAGGTTCTTGTCAACAGAGCAGCCCTAAACTTTGGGGTTCCTGTGTCTTGCTGATTTTTAGTTTTCCCAATTTATACGCCCATGAGTGGAAGTGCCCTATGCTCTCTAAGCTGAGTTTTTTAGATGTTTCAGGACACACCGTACAGTTCTCCAGAGTGGCTGTTGGCAATTTCCATCCCGCCCATCAGCGTAGCAAGGCTCCCGTTTCTCCATGGCCTGTCCTGCATTTCTGGTTTTGACACTTTATTCAGCATGGCCCTTTTGACCGATGGGAAGCGAGACTTCTTTGTAGCGCTGATTTGCCTTTCCAGGTTGCTTGGTTGGCCAAAAAGGGCGTATGCGTTTTTTCCTGAAAATATTCAGGAAAAAACGCATACGCCCTTTTTGGCCAAGGGCATCATTGTCGAGGTTTTGCCACCTTTCCTGTGCTTTAAAGGCGATTCGACTCTACCTCCTGAAATCTGTTTCCTGCAATTCTGCTATGCTTTCAAATCCTCTTCGTTGCCTTCCCTCAATATATTTGTGGACGAGAGTTATCATTTCTAACTCTGCAGGTTTGTGAATTGCAGTGCCCCTGAGCTCGATTTTTCAACTCGCTTTTTTGGGAGCTGGCCGCAAAAGCACAGGATTGCTTCAGGCCCTCTTCTGCTTCCGGGCGGCAGGCTGAGCCTGTGGTTAATCCTTCTTCCTGATGGGAAAATAGAGTGACCTGTGCCTGTCCCCACACCTAGACCTAGTCTCTCATTGGTTCCCCCTCTTCCCGTTCATCCTCAGGACAAATTGCAACCTGTTCGGAACAGGAGGTTAAAGGTGCTGATTCTCCAAGGAGGGAGATTGCTAGTAAAGTGGCTGTAATGGCGAGCCCGAGCACAAGGAGATGAGAAATGAGGAGCGTTTTAGAAACCTTTCCCGATCACACGGTGTACCGTCTTCTGGGTTTCTCATGCATGTTTTCGATGTAGGAAGATGCCCTTGAACCTGGAGATTTTGGACCCATGGGATGGGTACCACGCAGTATTACTTTAAAGGGTCTGCGTTTGCTCACCCAACCTCACCAAACCTCTCAGCCCGAAGAGTGTCCACCCTTATGTCTCAATCAGCTGTGGGTCTAGAGATGGTCAATAAAGGTGGCATCCCAGCCCCTGAACGAATTCTGTATGAATTTCTCTCTGTTTCACTGTCTTTGTTTCACGGGTTTTTAAAAGTAATTGACTTTTATAATGGGGTTTAGCTGCTTTTCACTGCTGTGTTTATGCCGATTTACACCCACTTGACTCACTTACAGAGAGATATCAATACATTGGTTTTAAGAGTCTTACTAGTCAGATATATTCTTGGGCGGTGAACAGGGGGTATTGAGTCCAGTTCACTGAGCAAGGAGTAGGTCTTGTCTGTTACATATTGGGTTTATGGAACAGTATCTGAGCTAATTTGATACCCTTGTTTTATGCATCACCCCACCTCACCTTTCCCGTTAAGCAGCCATAGTGTGTTTTCTAAACGTGTGACGCTGTTCTGTTTTGTAATTCAGTTCAAGTGTAGCGGATTTTACATTCCCTCTATAAGTGATATCTTACGATAAGTGTCTTTCTCTGTGACTTATTTCACTTAGAATCGTCGTACCTAAATCCACTCATCATGCTGCTACTAGCCTTATGACGTTGATTTCATGCCTGAGTGATATTCCATTGTACATAAGGACCACAACTTCTTTATCCATTTTTCTCTTTCCTGGGATATTTAAGGTGTAATGAAGTGGAGGTTCTTGTCAACAGAGCAGCCCTAAACTTTGGGGTGCCTGTGTCTTGCTGATTTTTAGTTTTCCCAATTTATACGCCCATGAGTGGAAGTGCCCTATGCTCTCTAAGCTGAGTTTTTTAGGTGTTTCAGGACACACCGTACACTTCTCCAGAGTGGCTGTTGGCAATTTACATCCCGCCCATCAGCGTAGCAAGGCTCCCGTTTCTCCATGGCCTGTCCTGCATTTCTGGTTTTGACACTTTATTCAGCATGGCCCTTTTGACCGATGGGAAGCGAGACTTCTTTGTAGCGCTGATTTGCCTTTCCAGGTTGCTTGCTTGGCCAAAAAGGGCGTATGCGTTTTTTCCTGAATATATTCAGGAAAAAACGCATACGCCCTTTTTGGCCAAGGGCATCATTGTCGAGGTTTTGCCGCTTTTCCTGTGCTTTAAAGGCGATTCGACTCTACCTCCTGAAATCTGTTTCCTGCAATTCTGCTATGCTTTCAAATCCTCTTCGTTGCCTTCCCTCAATATATTTGTGGACGAGAGTTACCATTTATAACTCTGCAGGTTTGTGAATTGCAGTGCCCCTGAGCTCCATTTTTCAACTCGCTTTTTTGGGAGCTGGCCGCAAAAGCACAGGATTGCTTCAGGCGCTGTTCTGCTTCCGGGCGGCAGGCTGAGCCTGTGGTTAATCCTTCTTCCTGATGGGAAAATAGAGTGACCTGTGCCTGTCCCAACACCTAGAGCTAGTCTCTCACTGGTTCCCCCTCTTCCCGTTCATCCTGAGGACAAATTGCAACCTGTACGGAACAGGAGGTTAAAGGTGCTGATTCTCGAAGGAGGGAGATTGCTAGTAAAGTGGCTGTAATGGCCAACCCGAGCACAAGGAGATGAGAAATGAGGTGCGTTTTTGAAACCTTTCCCGATCACACGGTGTACCATCTTCTGGGTTTCTCATGCATGTTTTCGATGTAGGAAGATGCCCTTGAACCTGGAGATTTTGGACCCATGGGATGGGTACCACGCAGTATTACTTTAAAGGGTCTGCCTTTTCTCACCGAACCTAACCAAACCTCTCAGCCCCAAGAGTGTCCACCCTTATGTCTCAATCAGCTGTGGGTCTAGAGATGGTCAATCCAGGTGGCATCACAGCCCCTGAACGAATTTTGTAAGAATTTCTCTCTCTTTCACTGTCTTTGTTTCACGGGTTTTTAAAAGTAATTGATTTTTATAATGGGATTTAGCTGCTTTTCACTGCTGTGTTTATGCCGCTTTACACCCACTTGACTCAGTTACAGAGGGATATCAATACTTTGGTTTTAAGATTCTTACTAGTCAGATATATTATTGGGCGGTGAACAGGGGGTGTTGAGTCCAGTTCACTGAGCAAGGAGTAGGTCTTGTCTATTACATATTGGGTTCATGGAACGGTATCTGAGCTAATTTGAAACCCTTGTTTTATGCATCACCCCACCTCACCTTTCCCGTTAAGCAGCCATAGTGTGTCTTCTAAACGTGTGACGCTGTTCTGTTTTGTAATTCAGTTCAAGTGTAGCGGTTTTTACATTCCCTCTCTAAGTGATATCTTATGATAAGTGTCTTTTTCTGTGTGACTTATTTCACTTAGAATCGTCGTACCTAAATCCTCTCATCATGCTGCTACTAGCCTTATGACGTTAATTTCATGGCTGAGTGATATGCCATTGTACATATGGACAACAACTTCCTTATCCATTTTTCTCTTTCCTGCGATATTTAAGGTGTAACGAAGTGGAGGTTTTGTCAACAGAGCAACCCTAAACTTTGGGGTGCCTGTGTCCTACTGATTTTTAGTTTTCCCAATTTATACGCCCATGAGTGGAAGTGCCCTATGCTCTCTAAGCTGAGTTTTTTAGATGTTTCAGGACACCCCGTACTCTTCTCCAGAGTGGCTGTTGGCAATTTCCATCCCGCCCATCAGCGTAGCAAGGCTCCCGTTTCTCCATGGCCTGTCCTGCATTTCTGGTTTTGACACTTTATTCAGCATGGCCCTTTTGACCGATGGGAAGCGAGACTTCTTTTTAGCGCTGATTTGCCTTTCCAGGTTGCTTGGTTGGCCAAAAAGGGCGTATGCGTTTTTTCCTGAATATATTCAGGAAAAAACGCATACGCCCTTTTTGGCCAAGGGCATCATGGTCGAGGTTTTGCCGCTTTTCCTGAGCTTTAAAGGCGATTCGACTCTACCTCCTGAAATCTGTTTCCTGCTATTCTGCCTTGCTTTCAAATCCTCTTCGTTGCCTTCCCTCAATATATTTGTGGACGAGAGTTATCATTTCTAACTCTGCAGGTTTGTGAATTGCAGTGCCCCTGAGCTCCATTTTTCAACTCGCTTTCTTCGGAGCTGGCCGCAAAAGCGCAGGATTGCTTCAGGCCCTATTCTGGTTCCGGGCGGCAGGCTGAGCCTGTGGTTAATTCTTCTTCCTGATGGGAAAATAGAGTGACCTGTGCCTGTCCCCACACCTAGAGCTAGTCTCTCATTGGTTCCCCCTCTTCCCGTTCATCCTCAGGACAAATTTGCAACCTGTACAGAACAGGAGGTTAAAGGTGCTCATTCTCCAAGGAGGGAGATTGCTAGTAAAGCGGCTGGAATGGCGAGCCCGAGCACAAGGAGATGAGAAATGAGGTGCGTTTTAGAAACCTTTCCCGATCACACGGTGTACCATCTTCTGGGTTTCTCATGCATGTTTTCGATGTAGGAAGATGCCCTTGAACCTGGAGATTTTGGACCCATGGGATGGGTACCACGCAGTATTACTTTAAAGGGTCTGCGTTTGCTCACCCAACCTCACCAAACCTCTCAGCCCCAAGAGTGTCCACCCTTATGTCTCAATCAGCTGTGGGTCTAGAGATGGTCAATAAATGTGGCATCCCAGCCCCTGAACGAATTCTGTATGAATTTCTCTCTCTTTCACTGTCTTTGTTTCACGGGTTTTTAAAAGTAATTGATTTTTATAATGGGGTTTAGCTGCTTTTCACTGCTGTGTTTATGCCGCTTTACACCCACTTGACTCACTTACAGAGAGATATCAATACATTGGTTTTAAGAGTCTTACTAGTCAGATATATTCTTGGGCGGTGAACAGGGGGTGTTGAATCCAGTTCACTGAGCAAGGAGTAGGTCTTGTCTGTTACATATTGGGTTTATGGAACAGTATCTGAGCTAATTTGAAACCCTTGTGTTATGCATCACCCCACCTCACCTTTCCCGTTAAGCAGCCATAGTGTGTCTTCTAAACGTGTGACGCTGTTCTGTTTTGTAATTCAGTTCAAGTGTAGCGGTTTTTACATTCCCTCTCTAAGTGATATCTTATGATAAGTGTCTTTTTCTGTGTGACTTATTTCACTTAGAATCGTCGTACCTAAATCCTCTCATCATGCTGCTACTAGCCTTATGACGTTAATTTCATGGCTGAGTGATATGCCATTGTACATAAGGACCACAACTTCCTTATCCATTTTTCTCTTTCCTGGGATATTTAAGGTGTAACGAAGTGGAGGTTCTTGTCAACAGAGCAGCCCTAAACTTTGGGGTTCCTGTGTCTTGCTGATTTTTAGTTTTCCCAATTTATACGCCCATGAGTGGAAGTGCCCTATGCTCTCTAAGCTGAGTTTTTTAGATGTTTCAGGACACACCGTACAGTTCTCCAGAGTGGCTGTTGGCAATTTCCATCCCGCCCATCAGCGTAGCAAGGCTCCCGTTTCTCCATGGCCTGTCCTGCATTTCTGGTTTTGACACTTTATTCAGCATGGCCCTTTTGACCGATGGGAAGCGAGACTTCTTTGTAGCGCTGATTTGCCTTTCCAGGTTGCTTGGTTGGCCAAAAAGGGCGTATGCGTTTTTTCCTGAAAATATTCAGGAAAAAACGCATACGCCCTTTTTGGCCAAGGGCATCATTGTCGAGGTTTTGCCACCTTTCCTGTGCTTTAAAGGCGATTCGACTCTACCTCCTGAAATCTGTTTCCTGCAATTCTGCTATGCTTTCAAATCCTCTTCGTTGCCTTCCCTCAATATATTTGTGGACGAGAGTTATCATTTCTAACTCTGCAGGTTTGTGAATTGCAGTGCCCCTGAGCTCGATTTTTCAACTCGCTTTTTTGGGAGCTGGCCGCAAAAGCACAGGATTGCTTCAGGCCCTCTTCTGCTTCCGGGCGGCAGGCTGAGCCTGTGGTTAATCCTTCTTCCTGATGGGAAAATAGAGTGACCTGTGCCTGTCCCCACACCTAGACCTAGTCTCTCATTGGTTCCCCCTCTTCCCGTTCATCCTCAGGACAAATTGCAACCTGTTCGGAACAGGAGGTTAAAGGTGCTGATTCTCCAAGGAGGGAGATTGCTAGTAAAGTGGCTGTAATGGCGAGCCCGAGCACAAGGAGATGAGAAATGAGGAGCGTTTTAGAAACCTTTCCCGATCACACGGTGTACCGTCTTCTGGGTTTCTCATGCATGTTTTCGATGTAGGAAGATGCCCTTGAACCTGGAGATTTTGGACCCATGGGATGGGTACCACGCAGTATTACTTTAAAGGGTCTGCGTTTGCTCACCCAACCTCACCAAACCTCTCAGCCCGAAGAGTGTCCACCCTTATGTCTCAATCAGCTGTGGGTCTAGAGATGGTCAATAAAGGTGGCATCCCAGCCCCTGAACGAATTCTGTATGAATTTCTCTCTGTTTCACTGTCTTTGTTTCACGGGTTTTTAAAAGTAATTGACTTTTATAATGGGGTTTAGCTGCTTTTCACTGCTGTGTTTATGCCGATTTACACCCACTTGACTCACTTACAGAGAGATATCAATACATTGGTTTTAAGAGTCTTACTAGTCAGATATATTCTTGGGCGGTGAACAGGGGGTATTGAGTCCAGTTCACTGAGCAAGGAGTAGGTCTTGTCTGTTACATATTGGGTTTATGGAACAGTATCTGAGCTAATTTGATACCCTTGTTTTATGCATCACCCCACCTCACCTTTCCCGTTAAGCAGCCATAGTGTGTTTTCTAAACGTGTGACGCTGTTCTGTTTTGTAATTCAGTTCAAGTGTAGCGGATTTTACATTCCCTCTATAAGTGATATCTTACGATAAGTGTCTTTCTCTGTGACTTATTTCACTTAGAATCGTCGTACCTAAATCCACTCATCATGCTGCTACTAGCCTTATGACGTTGATTTCATGCCTGAGTGATATTCCATTGTACATAAGGACCACAACTTCTTTATCCATTTTTCTCTTTCCTGGGATATTTAAGGTGTAATGAAGTGGAGGTTCTTGTCAACAGAGCAGCCCTAAACTTTGGGGTGCCTGTGTCTTGCTGATTTTTAGTTTTCCCAATTTATACGCCCATGAGTGGAAGTGCCCTATGCTCTCTAAGCTGAGTTTTTTAGGTGTTTCAGGACACACCGTACACTTCTCCAGAGTGGCTGTTGGCAATTTACATCCCGCCCATCAGCGTAGCAAGGCTCCCGTTTCTCCATGGCCTGTCCTGCATTTCTGGTTTTGACACTTTATTCAGCATGGCCCTTTTGACCGATGGGAAGCGAGACTTCTTTGTAGCGCTGATTTGCCTTTCCAGGTTGCTTGCTTGGCCAAAAAGGGCGTATGCGTTTTTTCCTGAATATATTCAGGAAAAAACGCATACGCCCTTTTTGGCCAAGGGCATCATTGTCGAGGTTTTGCCGCTTTTCCTGTGCTTTAAAGGCGATTCGACTCTACCTCCTGAAATCTGTTTCCTGCAATTCTGCTATGCTTTCAAATCCTCTTCGTTGCCTTCCCTCAATATATTTGTGGACGAGAGTTACCATTTATAACTCTGCAGGTTTGTGAATTGCAGTGCCCCTGAGCTCCATTTTTCAACTCGCTTTTTTGGGAGCTGGCCGCAAAAGCACAGGATTGCTTCAGGCGCTGTTCTGCTTCCGGGCGGCAGGCTGAGCCTGTGGTTAATCCTTCTTCCTGATGGGAAAATAGAGTGACCTGTGCCTGTCCCAACACCTAGAGCTAGTCTCTCACTGGTTCCCCCTCTTCCCGTTCATCCTGAGGACAAATTGCAACCTGTACGGAACAGGAGGTTAAAGGTGCTGATTCTCGAAGGAGGGAGATTGCTAGTAAAGTGGCTGTAATGGCCAACCCGAGCACAAGGAGATGAGAAATGAGGTGCGTTTTTGAAACCTTTCCCGATCACACGGTGTACCATCTTCTGGGTTTCTCATGCATGTTTTCGATGTAGGAAGATGCCCTTGAACCTGGAGATTTTGGACCCATGGGATGGGTACCACGCAGTATTACTTTAAAGGGTCTGCCTTTTCTCACCGAACCTAACCAAACCTCTCAGCCCCAAGAGTGTCCACCCTTATGTCTCAATCAGCTGTGGGTCTAGAGATGGTCAATCCAGGTGGCATCACAGCCCCTGAACGAATTTTGTAAGAATTTCTCTCTCTTTCACTGTCTTTGTTTCACGGGTTTTTAAAAGTAATTGATTTTTATAATGGGATTTAGCTGCTTTTCACTGCTGTGTTTATGCCGCTTTACACCCACTTGACTCAGTTACAGAGGGATATCAATACTTTGGTTTTAAGATTCTTACTAGTCAGATATATTATTGGGCGGTGAACAGGGGGTGTTGAGTCCAGTTCACTGAGCAAGGAGTAGGTCTTGTCTATTACATATTGGGTTCATGGAACGGTATCTGAGCTAATTTGAAACCCTTGTTTTATGCATCACCCCACCTCACCTTTCCCGTTAAGCAGCCATAGTGTGTCTTCTAAACGTGTGACGCTGTTCTGTTTTGTAATTCAGTTCAAGTGTAGCGGTTTTTACATTCCCTCTCTAAGTGATATCTTATGATAAGTGTCTTTTTCTGTGTGACTTATTTCACTTAGAATCGTCGTACCTAAATCCTCTCATCATGCTGCTACTAGCCTTATGACGTTAATTTCATGGCTGAGTGATATGCCATTGTACATATGGACAACAACTTCCTTATCCATTTTTCTCTTTCCTGCGATATTTAAGGTGTAACGAAGTGGAGGTTTTGTCAACAGAGCAACCCTAAACTTTGGGGTGCCTGTGTCCTACTGATTTTTAGTTTTCCCAATTTATACGCCCATGAGTGGAAGTGCCCTATGCTCTCTAAGCTGAGTTTTTTAGATGTTTCAGGACACCCCGTACCCTTCTCCAGAGTGGCTGTTGGCAATTTACATCCCGCCCATCAGCGTAGCAAGGCTCCCGTTTCTCCATGGCCTGTCCTGCATTTCTGGTTTTGACACTTTATTCAGCATGGCCCTTTTGACCGATGGGAAGCGAGACTTCTTTGTAGCGCTGATTTGCCTTTCCAGGTTGCTTGCTTGGCCAAAAAGGGCGTATGCGTTTTTTCCTGAATATATTCAGGAAAAAACGCATACGCCCTTTTTGGCCAAGGGCATCATTGTCGAGGTTTTGCCGCTTTTCCTGAGCTTTAAAGGCGATTCGACTCTACCTCCTGAAATCTGTTTCCTGCTATTCTGCCTTGCTTTCAAATCCTCTTCGTTGCCTTCCCTCAATATATTTGTGGACGAGAGTTATCATTTATAACTCTGCAGGTTTGTGAATTGCAGTGCCCCTGAGCTCGATTTTTCAACTCGCTTTTTTGGGAGTTGGCGGCAAAAGCACAGGATTGCTTCAGGCCCTGTTCTGCTTCCGGGCGGCAGGCTGAGCCTGTGGTTAATTCTTCTTCCTGATGGGAAAATAGAGTGACCTGTGCCTGTCCCAACACCTAGAGCTAGTCTCTTACTGGTTCCCCCTCTTCCCGTTCATCCTCAGGACAAATTGCAACCTGTACGGAACAGGAGGTTAAAGGTGCTGATTCTCGAAGGAGGGAGATTGCTAGTAAAGCGGCTGTAATGGCCAACCCGAGCACAAGGAGATGAGAAATGAGGTGCGTTTTAGAAACCTTTCCCGATCACACCGTGTACCATCTTCCGAGTTTCTCATGCATGTTTTCGATGTAGGGAGATGCCCTTGAACCTGGAGATTTTGGACCCATGGGATGGGTACCACGCAGTATTACTTTAAAGGGTCTGCGTTTGCTCACCCAACCTCACCAAAACTCTCAGCCCCAAGAGTGTCCACCCTTATGTCTCAATCTGCTGTGGGTCTAGAGATGGTCTATCCAGGTGGCATCACAGCCCCTGAACGAATTTTGTAAGAATTTCTCTCTCTTTCACTGACTTTGTTTCACGGGTTTTTAAAAGTAATTGATTTTTATAATGGGGTTTAGCTGCTTTTCACTGGTGTGTTTATGCCACTTTACACCCACTTGACTCACTTACAGAGGGATATCAATACATTGGTTTTAAGATTCTTACTAGTCAGATATATTCTTGGGCGGTGAACAGGGGGTGTTTAGTCCACTTCACTGAGCAAGGAGTAGGTCTTGTCTATTACATATTGGGTTTATGGAACGGTATCTGAGCTAATTTGAAACCCTTGTTTTATGCATCACCCCACCTCACCTTTCCCGTTAAGCAGCCATAGTGTGTCTTCTAAACGTGTGACGCTGTTCTGTTTTGTAATTCAGTTCAAGTGTAGCGGTTTTTACATTCCCTCTCTAAGTGATATCTTATGATAAGTGTCTTTTTCTGTGTGACTTATTTCACTTAGAATCGTCATACCTAAATCCTCTCATCATGCTGCTACTAGCCTTATGACGTTAATTTCATGGCTGAGTGATATGCCATTGTACAGAAGGACCACAACTTCCTTATCCATTTTTCTCTTTACTGGGATATTTAAGGTGTAACGAAGTGGAGGTTCTTGTCAACAGAGCAGCCCTAAACTTTGGGGTGCCTGTGTCTTGCTGATTTTTAGTTTTCCCAATTTATACGCCCATGAGTGGAAGTGCCCTATGCTCTCTAAGCTGAGTTTTTTAGATGTTTCAGGACACACCGTACACTTCTCCAGAGTGGCTGTTTGCAATTTACATCGCGCCTATCAGCGAAGCAAGGCTCCCGTTTCTCCATGGCCTGTCCTGCATTTCTGGTTTTGACACTTTATTCAGCATGGCCCTTTTGACCGATGGGAAGCGAGACTTCTTTGTAGCGCTGTTTTGCCTTTCCAGGTTGCTTGGTTGGCCAAAAAGGGCGTATGCGTTTTTTCCTGAATATATTCAGGAAAAATCGCATACGCCCTTTTTGGCCAAGGGCATCATGGTCGAGGTTTTGCCGCTTTTCCTGTGCTTTAAAGGCGATTCGACTCTACCTCCTGAAATCTGTTTCCAGCAATTCTGCCTTGCTTTCAAATCCTCCTCGTTGCCTTCCCTCAATATATTTGTGGACGAGAGTTATCATTTATAACTCTGCAGGTTTGTGAATTGCAGTGCCCCTGAGCTCGATTTTTCAACTCGCTTTTTTGGGAGCTGGCGGCAAAAGCACAGGATTGCTTCAGGCCCTGTTCTGCTTCCGGGCGGCAGGCTGAACCTGTGGTTAATTCTTCTTCCTGATGGGAAAATAGAGTGACCTGTGCCTGTCCCAACACCTAGAGCTAGTCTCTCACTGGTTCCCCCTCTTCCCGTTCATCCTGAGGACAAATTGCAACCTGTACGGAACAGGAGGTTAAAGGTGCTGATTCTCGAAGGAGGGAGATTGCTAGTAAAGTGGCTGTAATGGCCAACCCGAGCACAAGGAGATGAGAAATGAGGTGCGTTTTAGAAACCTTTCCCGATCACACGGTGTACCATCTTCTGGGTTTCTCATGCATGTTTTCGATGTAGGAAGATGCCCTTGAACCTGGAGATTTTGGACCCATGGGATGGGTACCACGCAGTATTACTTTAAAGGGTCTGCCTTTTCTCACCGAACCTAACCAAACCTCTCAGCCCCAAGAGTGTCCACCCTTATGTCTCAATCAGCTGTGGGTCTAGAGATGGTCAATCCAGGTGGCATCACAGCCCCTGAACGAATTTTGTAAGAATTTCTCTCTCTTTCACTGTCTTTGTTTCACGGGTTTTTAAAAGTAATTGATTTTTATAATGGGGTTTAGCTGCTTTTCACTGCTGTGTTTATGCCGCTTTACACCCACTTGACTCACTTACAGAGGGATATCAATACTTTGGTTTTAAGATTCTTACTAGTCAGATATATTCTTGGGCGGTGAACAGGGGGTGTTGAGTCCAGTTCACTGAGCAAGGAGTAGGTCTTGTCTATTACATATTGGGTTCATGGAACGGTATCTGAGCTAATTTGAAACCCTTGTTTTATGCATCACCCCACCTCACCTTTCCCGTTAAGCAGCCATAGTGTGTCTTCTAAACGTGTGACGCTGTTCTGTTTTGTAATTCAGTTCAAGTGTAGCGGTTTTTACATTCCCTCTCTAAGTGATATCTTATGATAAGTGATTTTTTCTGTGTGACTTATTTCACTTAGAATCGTCGTACCTAAATCCTCTAATCATGCTGCTACTAGCCTTATGACGTTAATTTCATGGCTGAGTGATATGCCATTGTACATGTGGACAACAACTTCCTTATCCATTTTTCTCTTTCCTGCGATATTTAAGGTGTAACGAAGTGGAGGTTTTGTCAACAGAGCAACCCTAAACTTTGGGGTGCCTGTGTCCTACTGATTTTTAGTTTTCCCAATTTATACGCCCATGAGTGGAAGTGCCCTATGCTCTCTAAGCTGAGTTTTTTAGATGTTTCAGGACACCCCGTACCCTTCTCCAGAGTGGCTGTTGGCAATTTACATCCCACCCATCAGCGTAGCAAGGCTCCCGTTTCTCCATGGCCTGTCCTGCATTTCTGGTTTTGACACTTTATTCAGCATGGCCCTTTTGACCGATGGGAAGCGAGACTTCTTTGTAGCGCTGATTTGCCTTTCCAGGTTGCTTGCTTGGCCAAAAAGGGCGTATGCGTTTTTTCCTGAATATATTCAGGAAAAAACGCATACGCCCTTTTTGGCCAAGGGCATCATGGTCGAGGTTTTGCCGCTTTTCCTGAGCTTTAAAGGCGATTCGACTCTACCTCCTGAAATCTGTTTCCTGCTATTCTGCCTTGCTTTCAAATCCTCTTCGTTGCCTTCCCTCAATATATTTGTGGACGAGAGTTATCATTTCTAACTCTGCAGGTTTGTGAATTGCAGTGCCCCTGAGCTCCATTTTTCAACTCGCTTTCTTCGGAGCTGGCCGCAAAAGCGCAGGATTGCTTCAGGCCCTATTCTGGTTCCGGGCGGCAGGCTGAGCCTGTGGTTAATTCTTCTTCCTGATGGGAAAATAGAGTGACCTGTGCCTGTCCCCACACCTAGAGCTAGTCTCTCATTGGTTCCCCCTCTTCCCGTTCATCCTCAGGACAAATTTGCAACCTGTACAGAACAGGAGGTTAAAGGTGCTCATTCTCCAAGGAGGGAGATTGCTAGTAAAGCGGCTGGAATGGCGAGCCCGAGCACAAGGAGATGAGAAATGAGGTGCGTTTTAGAAACCTTTCCCGATCACACGGTGTACCATCTTCTGGGTTTCTCATGCATGTTTTCGATGTAGGAAGATGCCCTTGAACCTGGAGATTTTGGACCCATGGGATGGGTACCACGCAGTATTACTTTAAAGGGTCTGCGTTTGCTCACCCAACCTCACCAAACCTCTCAGCCCCAAGAGTGTCCACCCTTATGTCTCAATCAGCTGTGGGTCTAGAGATGGTCAATAAATGTGGCATCCCAGCCCCTGAACGAATTCTGTATGAATTTCTCTCTCTTTCACTGTCTTTGTTTCACGGGTTTTTAAAAGTAATTGATTTTTATAATGGGGTTTAGCTGCTTTTCACTGCTGTGTTTATGCCGCTTTACACCCACTTGACTCACTTACAGAGAGATATCAATACATTGGTTTTAAGAGTCTTACTAGTCAGATATATTCTTGGGCGGTGAACAGGGGGTGTTGAATCCAGTTCACTGAGCAAGGAGTAGGTCTTGTCTGTTACATATTGGGTTTATGGAACAGTATCTGAGCTAATTTGAAACCCTTGTGTTATGCATCACCCCACCTCACCTTTCCCGTTAAGCAGCCATAGTGTGTCTTCTAAACGTGTGACGCTGTTCTGTTTTGTAATTCAGTTCAAGTGTAGCGGTTTTTACATTCCCTCTCTAAGTGATATCTTATGGTAAGTGTCTTTTTCTGTGTGACTTATTTCACTTAGAATCGTCGTACCTAAATCCTCTCATCATGCTGCTACTAGCCTTATGACGTTAATTTCATGGCTGAGTGATATGCCATTGTACATAAGGACCACAACTTCCTTATCCATTTTTCTCTTTCCTGGGATATTTAAGGTGTAACGAAGTGGAGGTTCTTGTCAACAGAGCAGCCCTAAACTTTGGGGTTCCTGTGTCTTGCTGATTTTTAGTTTTCCCAATTTATACGCCCATGAGTGGAAGTGCCCTATGCTCTCTAAGCTGAGTTTTTTAGATGTTTCAGGACACACCGTACAGTTCTCCAGAGTGGCTGTTGGCAATTTCCATCCCGCCCATCAGCGTAGCAAGGCTCCCGTTTCTCCATGGCCTGTCCTGCATTTCTGGTTTTGACACTTTATTCAGCATGGCCCTTTTGACCGATGGGAAGCGAGACTTCTTTGTAGCGCTGATTTGCCTTTCCAGGTTGCTTGGTTGGCCAAAAAGGGCGTATGCGTTTTTTCCTGAAAATATTCAGGAAAAAACGCATACGCCCTTTTTGGCCAAGGGCATCATGGTCGAGGTTTTGCCACCTTTCCTGTGCTTTAAAGGCGATTCGACTCTACCTCCTGAAATCTGTTTCCTGCAATTCTGCTATGCTTTCAAATCCTCTTCGTTGCCTTCCCTCAATATATTTGTGGACGAGAGTTATCATTTCTAACTCTGCAGGTTTGTGAATTGCAGTGCCCCTGAGCTCGATTTTTCAACTCGCTTTTTTGGGAGCTGGCCGCAAAAGCACAGGATTGCTTCAGGCCCTCTTCTGCTTCCGGGCGGCAGGCTGAGCCTGTGGTTAATCCTTCTTCCTGATGGGAAAATAGAGTGACCTGTGCCTGTCCCCACACCTAGACCTAGTCTCTCATTGGTTCCCCCTCTTCCCGTTCATCCTCAGGACAAATTGCAACCTGTTCGGAACAGGAGGTTAAAGGTGCTGATTCTCCAAGGAGGGAGATTGCTAGTAAAGTGGCTGTAATGGCGAGCCCGAGCACAAGGAGATGAGAAATGAGGTGCGTTTTAGAAACCTTTCCCGATCACACGGTGTACCATCTTCTGGGTTTCTCATGCATGTTTTCGATGTAGGAAGATGCCCTTGAACCTGGAGATTTTGGACCCATGGGATGGGTACCACGCAGTATTACTTTAAAGGGTCTGCCTTTTCTCACCGAACCTAACCAAACCTCTCAGCCCCAAGAGTGTCCACCCTTATGTCTCAATCAGCTGTGGGTCTAGAGATGGTCAATCCAGGTGGCATCACAGCCCCTGAACGAATTTTGTAAGAATTTCTCTCTCTTTCACTGTCTTTGTTTCACGGGTTTTTAAAAGTAATTGATTTTTATAATGGGGTTTAGCTGCTTTTCACTGCTGTGTTTATGCCGCTTTACACCCACTTGACTCACTTACAGAGGGATATCAATACTTTGGTTTTAAGATTCTTACTAGTCAGATATATTCTTGGGCGGTGAACAGGGGGTGTTGAGTCCAGTTCACTGAGCAAGGAGTAGGTCTTGTCTATTACATATTGGGTTCATGGAACGGTATCTGAGCTAATTTGAAACCCTTGTTTTATGCATCACCCCACCTCACCTTTCCCGTTAAGCAGCCATAGTGTGTCTTCTAAACGTGTGACGCTGTTCTGTTTTGTAATTCAGTTCAAGTGTAGCGGTTTTTACATTCCCTCTCTAAGTGATATCTTATGATAAGTGATTTTTTCTGTGTGACTTATTTCACTTAGAATCGTCGTACCTAAATCCTCTAATCATGCTGCTACTAGCCTTATGACGTTAATTTCATGGCTGAGTGATATGCCATTGTACATGTGGACAACAACTTCCTTATCCATTTTTCTCTTTCCTGCGATATTTAAGGTGTAACGAAGTGGAGGTTTTGTCAACAGAGCAACCCTAAACTTTGGGGTGCCTGTGTCCTACTGATTTTTAGTTTTCCCAATTTATACGCCCATGAGTGGAAGTGCCCTATGCTCTCTAAGCTGAGTTTTTTAGATGTTTCAGGACACCCCGTACCCTTCTCCAGAGTGGCTGTTGACAATTTACATCCCACCCATCAGCGTAGCAAGGCTCCCGTTTCTCCATGGCCTGTCCTGCATTTCTGGTTTTGACACTTTATTCAGCATGGCCCTTTTGACCGATGGGAAGCGAGACTTCTTTGTAGCGCTGATTTGCCTTTCCAGGTTGCTTGCTTGGCCAAAAAGGGCGTATGCGTTTTTTCCTGAATATATTCAGGAAAAAACGCATACGCCCTTTTTGGCCAAGGGCATCATGGTCGAGGTTTTGCCGCTTTTCCTGAGCTTTAAAGGCGATTCGACTCTACCTCCTGAAATCTGTTTCCTGCTATTCTGCCTTGCTTTCAAATCCTCTTCGTTGCCTTCCCTCAATATATTTGTGGACGAGAGTTATCATTTCTAACTCTGCAGGTTTGTGAATTGCAGTGCCCCTGAGCTCCATTTTTCAACTCGCTTTCTTCGGAGCTGGCCGCAAAAGCGCAGGATTGCTTCAGGCCCTATTCTGGTTCCGGGCGGCAGGCTGAGCCTGTGGTTAATTCTTCTTCCTGATGGGAAAATAGAGTGACCTGTGCCTGTCCCCACACCTAGAGCTAGTCTCTCATTGGTTCCCCCTCTTCCCGTTCATCCTCAGGACAAATTTGCAACCTGTACAGAACAGGAGGTTAAAGGTGCTCATTCTCCAAGGAGGGAGATTGCTAGTAAAGCGGCTGGAATGGCGAGCCCGAGCACAAGGAGATGAGAAATGAGGTGCGTTTTAGAAACCTTTCCCGATCACACGGTGTACCATCTTCTGGGTTTCTCATGCATGTTTTCGATGTAGGAAGATGCCCTTGAACCTGGAGATTTTGGACCCATGGGATGGGTACCACGCAGTATTACTTTAAAGGGTCTGCGTTTGCTCACCCAACCTCACCAAACCTCTCAGCCCCAAGAGTGTCCACCCTTATGTCTCAATCAGCTGTGGGTCTAGAGATGGTCAATAAATGTGGCATCCCAGCCCCTGAACGAATTCTGTATGAATTTCTCTCTCTTTCACTGTCTTTGTTTCACGGGTTTTTAAAAGTAATTGATTTTTATAATGGGGTTTAGCTGCTTTTCATTGCTGTGTTTATGCCGCTTTACACCCACTTGACTCACTTACAGAGAGATATCAATACATTGGTTTTAAGAGTCTTACTAGTCAGATATATTCTTGGGCGGTGAACAGGGGGTGTTGAATCCAGTTCACTGAGCAAGGAGTAGGTCTTGTCTGTTACATATTGGGTTTATGGAACAGTATCTGAGCTAATTTGAAACCCTTGTGTTATGCATCACCCCACCTCACCTTTCCCGTTAAGCAGCCATAGTGTGTCTTCTAAACGTGTGACGCTGTTCTGTTTTGTAATTCAGTTCAAGTGTAGCGGTTTTTACATTCCCTCTCTAAGTGATATCTTATGGTAAGTGTCTTTTTCTGTGTGACTTATTTCACTTAGAATCGTCGTACCTAAATCCTCTCATCATGCTGCTACTAGCCTTATGACGTTAATTTCATGGCTGAGTGATATGCCATTGTACATAAGGACCACAACTTCCTTATCCATTTTTCTCTTTCCTGGGATATTTAAGGTGTAACGAAGTGGAGGTTCTTGTCAACAGAGCAGCCCTAAACTTTGGGGTGCCTGTGTCTTGCTGATTTTTAGTTTTCCCAATTTATACGCCCATGAGTGGAAGTGCCCTATGCTCTCTAAGCTGAGTTTTTTAGATGTTTCAGGACACACCGTACAGTTCTCCAGAGTGGCTGTTGGCAATTTCCATCCCGCCCATCAGCGTAGCAAGGCTCCCGTTTCTCCATGGCCTGTCCTGCATTTCTGGTTTTGACACTTTATTCAGCATGGCCCTTTTGACCGATGGGAAGCGAGACTTCTTTGTAGCGCTGATTTGCCTTTCCAGGTTGCTTGGTTGGCCAAAAAGGGCGTATGCGTTTTTTCCTGAAAATATTCAGGAAAAAACGCATACGCCCTTTTTGGCCAAGGGCATCATTGTCGAGGTTTTGCCACCTTTCCTGTGCTTTAAAGGCGATTCGACTCTACCTCCTGAAATCTGTTTCCTGCAATTCTGCTATGCTTTCAAATCCTCTTCGTTGCCTTCCCTCAATATATTTGTGGACGAGAGTTATCATTTCTAACTCTGCAGGTTTGTGAATTGCAGTGCCCCTGAGCTCGATTTTTCAACTCGCTTTTTTGGGAGCTGGCCGCAAAAGCACAGGATTGCTTCAGGCCCTCTTCTGCTTCCGGGCGGCAGGCTGAGCCTGTGGTTAATCCTTCTTCCTGATGGGAAAATAGAGTGACCTGTGCCTGTCCCCACACCTAGACCTAGTCTCTCATTGGTTCCCCCTCTTCCCGTTCATCCTCAGGACAAATTGCAACCTGTTCGGAACAGGAGGTTAAAGGTGCTGATTCTCCAAGGAGGGAGATTGCTAGTAAAGTGGCTGTAATGGCGAGCCCGAGCACAAGGAGATGAGAAATGAGGAGCGTTTTAGAAACCTTTCCCGATCACACGGTGTACCGTCTTCTGGGTTTCTCATGCATGTTTTCGATGTAGGAAGATGCCCTTGAACCTGGAGATTTTGGACCCATGGGATGGGTACCACGCAGTATTACTTTAAAGGGTCTGCGTTTGCTCACCCAACCTCACCAAACCTCTCAGCCCGAAGAGTGTCCACCCTTATGTCTCAATCAGCTGTGGGTCTAGAGATGGTCAATAAAGGTGGCATCCCAGCCCCTGAACGAATTCTGTATGAATTTCTCTCTGTTTCACTGTCTTTGTTTCACGGGTTTTTAAAAGTAATTGACTTTTATAATGGGGTTTAGCTGCTTTTCACTGCTGTGTTTATGCCGATTTACACCCACTTGACTCACTTACAGAGAGATATCAATACATTGGTTTTAAGAGTCTTACTAGTCAGATATATTCTTGGGCGGTGAACAGGGGGTATTGAGTCCAGTTCACTGAGCAAGGAGTAGGTCTTGTCTGTTACATATTGGGTTTATGGAACAGTATCTGAGCTAATTTGATACCCTTGTTTTATGCATCACCCCACCTCACCTTTCCCGTTAAGCAGCCATAGTGTGTTTTCTAAACGTGTGACGCTGTTCTGTTTTGTAATTCAGTTCAAGTGTAGCGGATTTTACATTCCCTCTATAAGTGATATCTTACGATAAGTGTCTTTCTCTGTGACTTATTTCACTTAGAATCGTCGTACCTAAATCCACTCATCATGCTGCTACTAGCCTTATGACGTTGATTTCATGCCTGAGTGATATTCCATTGTACATAAGGACCACAACTTCTTTATCCATTTTTCTCTTTCCTGGGATATTTAAGGTGTAATGAAGTGGAGGTTCTTGTCAACAGAGCAGCCCTAAACTTTGGGGTGCCTGTGTCTTGCTGATTTTTAGTTTTCCCAATTTATACGCCCATGAGTGGAAGTGCCCTATGCTCTCTAAGCTGAGTTTTTTAGGTGTTTCAGGACACACCGTACACTTCTCCAGAGTGGCTGTTGGCAATTTACATCCCGCCCATCAGCGTAGCAAGGCTCCCGTTTCTCCATGGCCTGTCCTGCATTTCTGGTTTTGACACTTTATTCAGCATGGCCCTTTTGACCGATGGGAAGCGAGACTTCTTTGTAGCGCTGATTTGCCTTTCCAGGTTGCTTGCTTGGCCAAAAAGGGCGTATGCGTTTTTTCCTGAATATATTCAGGAAAAAACGCATACGCCCTTTTTGGCCAAGGGCATCATTGTCGAGGTTTTGCCGTTTTTCCTGTGCTTTAAAGGCGATTCGACTCTACCTCCTGAAATCAGTTTCCTGCAATTCTGCTATGCTTTCAAATCCTCTTCGTTGCCTTCCCTCAATATATTTGTGGACGAGAGTTACCATTTATAACTCTGCAGGTTTGTGAATTGCAGTGCCCCTGAGCTCCATTTTTCAACTCGCTTTTTTGGGAGCTGGCCGCAAAAGCACAGGATTGCTTCAGGCGCTGTTCTGCTTCCGGGCGGCAGGCTGAGCCTGTGGTTAATCCTTCTTCCTGATGGGAAAATAGAGTGACCTGTGCCTGTCCCAACACCTAGAGCTAGTCTCTCACTGGTTCCCCCTCTTCCCGTTCATCCTGAGGACAAATTGCAACCTGTACGGAACAGGAGGTTAAAGGTGCTGATTCTCGAAGGAGGGAGATTGCTAGTAAAGTGGCTGTAATGGCCAACCCGAGCACAAGGAGATGAGAAATGAGGTGCGTTTTTGAAACCTTTCCCGATCACACGGTGTACCATCTTCTGGGTTTCTCATGCATGTTTTCGATGTAGGAAGATGCCCTTGAACCTGGAGATTTTGGACCCATGGGATGGGTACCACGCAGTATTACTTTAAAGGGTCTGCCTTTTCTCACCGAACCTAACCAAACCTCTCAGCCCCAAGAGTGTCCACCCTTATGTCTCAATCAGCTGTGGGTCTAGAGATGGTCAATCCAGGTGGCATCACAGCCCCTGAACGAATTTTGTAAGAATTTCTCTCTCTTTCACTGTCTTTGTTTCACGGGGTTTTAAAAGTAATTGATTTTTATAATGGGGTTTAGCTGCTTTTCACTGCTGTGTTTATGCCGCTTTACACCCACTTGACTCAGTTACAGAGGGATATCAATACTTTGGTTTTAAGATTCTTACTAGTCAGATATATTATTGGGCGGTGAACAGGGGGTGTTGAGTCCAGTTCACTGAGCAAGGAGTAGGTCTTGTCTATTACATATTGGGTTCATGGAACGGTATCTGAGCTAATTTGAAACCCTTGTTTTATGCATCACCCCACCTCACCTTTCCCGTTAAGCAGCCATAGTGTGTCTTCTAAACGTGTGACGCTGTTCTGTTTTGTAATTCAGTTCAAGTGTAGCGGTTTTTACATTCCCTCTCTAAGTGATATCTTATGATAAGTGTCTTTTTCTGTGTGACTTATTTCACTTAGAATCGTCGTACCTAAATCCTCTCATCATGCTGCTACTAGCCTTATGACGTTAATTTCATGGCTGAGTGATATGCCATTGTACATATGGACAACAACTTCCTTATCCATTTTTCTCTTTCCTGCGATATTTAAGGTGTAACGAAGTGGAGGTTTTGTCAACAGAGCAACCCTAAACTTTGGGGTGCCTGTGTCCTACTGATTTTTAGTTTTCCCAATTTATACGCCCATGAGTGGAAGTGCCCTATGCTCTCTAAGCTGAGTTTTTTAGATGTTTCAGGACACCCCGTACCCTTCTCCAGAGTGGCTGTTGGCAATTTACATCCTGCCCATCAGCGTAGCAAGGCTCCCGTTTCTCCATGGCCTGTCCTGCATTTCTGGTTTTGACACTTTATTCAGCATGGCCCTTTTGACCGATGGGAAGCGAGACTTCTTTGTAGCGCTGATTTGCCTTTCCAGGTTGCTTGCTTGGCCAAAAAGGGCGTATGCGTTTTTTCCTGAATATATTCAGGAAAAAACGCATACGCCCTTTTTGGCCAAGGGCATCATTGTCGAGGTTTTGCCGCTTTTCCTGAGCTTTAAAGGCGATTCGACTCTACCTCCTGAAATCTGTTTCCTGCAATTCTGCCTTGCTTTCAAATCCTCTTCGTTGCCTTCCCTCAATATATTTGTGGACGAGAGTTATCATTTATAACTCTGCAGGTTTGTGAATTTCAGTGCCCCTGAGCTCGATTTTTCAACTCGCTTTTTTGGGAGCTGGCGGCAAAAGCACAGGATTGCTTCAGGCCCTGTTCTGCTTCCGGGCGGCAGGCTGAACCTGTGGTTAATTCTTCTTCCTGATGGGAAAATAGAGTGACCTGTGCCTGTCCCAACACCTAGAGATAGTCTCTCACTGGTTCCCCCTCTTCCCGTTCATCCTCAGGACAAATTGCAACCTGTACGGAACAGGAGGTTAAAGGTGCTCATTCTCGAAGGAGGGAGATTGCTAGTAAAGTGGCTGTAATGGCCAACCCGAGCACAAGGAGATGAGAAATGAGGTGCGTTTTAGAAACCTTTCCCGATCACACGGTGTACCATCTTCTGGGTTTCTCATGCATGTTTTCGATGTAGTAAGATGCCCTTGAACCTGGAGATTTTGGACCCATGGGATGGGTACCACGCAGTATTACTTTAAAGGGTCTGCCTTTTCTCACCGAACCTAACCAAACCTCTCAGCCCCAAGAGTGTCCACCCTTATGTCTCAATCAGCTGTGGGTCTAGAGATGGTCAATCCAGGTGGCATCACAGCCCCTGAACGAATTTTGTAAGAATTTCTCTCTCTTTCACTGTCTTTGTTTCACGGGGTTTTAAAAGTAATTGATTTTTATAATGGGGTTTAGCTGCTTTTCACTGCTGTGTTTATGCCGCTTTACACCCACTTGACTCACTTACAGAGGGATATCAATACATTGGTTTTAAGATTCTTACTAGTCAGATATATTCTTGGGTGGTGAACAGGGGGTGTTGAGTCCATTTCACTGAGCAAGGAGTAGGTCTTGTCTATTACATATTGGGTTTATGGAACGGTATCTGAGCTCATTTGAAACCCTTGTTTTATGCATCACCCACCTCACCTTTCCTGTTAAGCAGCCATAGTGTGTCTTCTAAACGTGTGACGCTGTTCTGTTTTGTAATTCAGTTCAAGTGTAGCGGTTTTTACATTCCCTCTATAAGTGATATCTTATGATAAGTGTCTTTTTCTGTGTGACTTATTTCACTTAGAATCGTCGTACCTAAATCCTCTCATCATGCTGCTACTAGCCTTATGACGTTAATTTCATGGCTGAGTGATATGCCATTGTACATATGGACAACAACTTCCTTATCCATTTTTCTCTTTCCTGCGATATTTAAGGTGTAACGAAGTGGAGGTTTTGTCAACAGAGCAACCCTAAACTTTGGGGTGCCTGTGTCCTACTGATTTTTAGTTTTCCCAATTTATACGCCCATGAGTGGAAGTGCCCTATGCTCTCTAAGCTGAGTTTTTTAGATGTTTCAGGACACCCCGTACCCTTCTCCAGAGTGGCTGTTGGCAATTTACATCCCGCCCATCAGCGTAGCAAGGCTCCCGTTTCTCCATGGCCTGTCCTGCATTTCTGGTTTTGACACTTTATTCAGCATGGCCCTTTTGACCGATGGGAAGCGAGACTTCTTTGTAGCGCTGATTTGCCTTTCCAGGTTGCTTGCTTGGCCAAAAAGGGCGTATGCGTTTTTTCCTGAATATATTCAGGAAAAAACGCATACGCCCTTTTTGGCCAAGGGCATCATTGTCGAGGTTTTGCCGCTTTTCCTGAGCTTTAAAGGCGATTCGACTCTACCTCCTGAAATCTGTTTCCTGCTATTCTGCCTTGCTTTCAAATCCTCTTCGTTGCCTTCCCTCAATATATTTGTGGACGAGAGTTATCATTTATAACTCTGCAGGTTTGTGAATTGCAGTGCCCCTGAGCTCGATTTTTCAACTCGCTTTTTTGGGAGCTGGCGGCAAAAGCACAGGATTGCTTCAGGCCCTGTTCTGCTTCCGGGCGGCAGGCTGAACCTGTGGTTAATTCTTCTTCCTGATGGGAAAATAGAGTGACCTGTGCCTGTCCCAACACCTAGAGCTAGTCTCTCACTGGTTCCCCCTCTTCCCGTTCATCCTGAGGACAAATTGCAACCTGTACGGAACAGGAGGTTAAAGGTGCTGATTCTCGAAGGAGGGAGATTGCTAGTAAAGTGGCTGTAATGGCCAACCCGAGCACAAGGAGATGAGAAATGAGGTGCGTTTTAGAAACCTTTCCCGATCACACGGTGTACCATCTTCTGGGTTTCTCATGCATGTTTTCGATGTAGGAAGATGCCCTTGAACCTGGAGATTTTGGACCCATGGGATGGGTACCACGCAGTATTACTTTAAAGGGTCTGCCTTTTCTCACCGAACCTAACCAAACCTCTCAGCCCCAAGAGTGTCCACCCTTATGTCTCAATCAGCTGTGGGTCTAGAGATGGTCAATCCAGGTGGCATCACAGCCCCTGAACGAATTTTGTAAGAATTTCTCTCTCTTTCACTGTCTTTGTTTCACGGGTTTTTAAAAGTAATTGATTTTTATAATGGGGTTTAGCTGCTTTTCACTGCTGTGTTTATGCCGCTTTACACCCACTTGACTCACTTACAGAGGGATATCAATACTTTGGTTTTAAGATTCTTACTAGTCAGATATATTCTTGGGCGGTGAACAGGGGGTGTTGAGTCCAGTTCACTGAGCAAGGAGTAGGTCTTGTCTATTACATATTGGGTTCATGGAACGGTATCTGAGCTAATTTGAAACCCTTGTTTTATGCATCACCCCACCTCACCTTTCCCGTTAAGCAGCCATAGTGTGTCTTCTAAACGTGTGACGCTGTTCTGTTTTGTAATTCAGTTCAAGTGTAGCGGTTTTTACATTCCCTCTCTAAGTGATATCTTATGATAAGTGATTTTTTCTGTGTGACTTATTTCACTTAGAATCGTCGTACCTAAATCCTCTCATCATGCTGCTACTAGCCTTATGACGTTAATTTCATGGCTGAGTGATATGCCATTGTACATGTGGACAACAACTTCCTTATCCATTTTTCTCTTTCCTGCGATTTTAAGGTGTAACGAAGTGGAGGTTTTGTCAACAGAGCAACCCTAAACTTTGGGGTGCCTGTGTCCTACTGATTTTTAGTTTTCCCAATTTATACGCCCATGAGTGGAAGTGCCCTATGCTCTCTAAGCTGAGTTTTTTAGATGTTTCAGGACACCCCGTACCCTTCTCCAGAGTGGCTGTTGGCAATTTACATCCCACCCATCAGCGTAGCAAGGCTCCCGTTTCTCCATGGCCTGTCCTGCATTTCTGGTTTTGACACTTTATTCAGCATGGCCCTTTTGACCGATGGGAAGCGAGACTTCTTTGTAGCGCTGATTTGCCTTTCCAGGTTGCTTGCTTGGCCAAAAAGGGCGTATGCGTTTTTTCCTGAATATATTCAGGAAAAAACGCATACGCCCTTTTTGGCCAAGGGCATCATGGTCGAGGTTTTGCCGCTTTTCCTGAGCTTTAAAGGCGATTCGACTCTACCTCCTGAAATCTGTTTCCTGCTATTCTGCCTTGCTTTCAAATCCTCTTCGTTGCCTTCCCTCAATATATTTGTGGACGAGAGTTATCATTTCTAACTCTGCAGGTTTGTGAATTGCAGTGCCCCTGAGCTCCATTTTTCAACTCGCTTTCTTCGGAGCTGGCCGCAAAAGCGCAGGATTGCTTCAGGCCCTATTCTGGTTCTGGGCGGCAGGCTGAGCCTGTGGTTAATTCTTCTTCCTGATGGGAAAATAGAGTGACCTGTGCCTGTCCCAACACCTAGAGCTAGTCTCTCACTGGTTCCCCCTCTTCCCGTTCATCCTCAGGACAAATTGCAACCTGTACGGAACAGGAGGTTAAAGGTGCTGATTCTCGAAGGAGGGAGATTGCTAGTAAAGCGGCTGTAATGGCCAACCCGAGCACAAGGAGATGAGAAATGAGGTGCGTTTTAGAAACCTTTCCCGATCACACCGTGTACCATCTTCCGAGTTTCTCATGCATGTTTTCGATGTAGGAAGATGGCCTTGAACCTGGAGATTTTGGACCCATGGGATGGGTACCACGCAGTATTACTTTAAAGGGTCTGCGTTTGCTCACCCAACCTCACCAAACCTCTCAGCCCCAAGAGTGTCCACCCTTATGTCTCAATCTGCTGTGGGTCTAGAGATGGTGTATCCAGGTGGCATCACAGCCCCTAAACGAATTTTGTAAGAATTTCTCTCTCTTTCACTGTCTTTGTTTCACGGGTTTTTAAAAGTCATTGATTTTTATAATGGGGTTTAGCTGCTTTTCACTGGTGTGTTTATGCCGCTTTACACCCACTTGACTCACTTACAGAGGGATATCAATACATTGGTTTTAAGATTCTTACTAGTCAGATATATTCTTGGGCGGTGAACAGGGGGTGTTTAGTCCACTTCACTGAGCAAGGAGTAGGTCTTGTCTATTACATATTGGGTTTATGGAACAGTATCTGAGCTAATTTGAAACCCTTGTTTTATGCATCACCCCACCTCACCTTTCCCGTTAAGCAGCCATAGTGTGTCTTCTAAACGTGTGACGCTGTTCTGTTTTGTAATTCAGTTCAAGTGTAGCGGTTTTTACATTCCCTCTCTAAGTGATATCTTATGATAAGTGTCTTTTTCTGTGTGACTTATTTCACTTAGAATCGTCGTACCTAAATACTCTCATCATGCTGCTAGTAGCCTTATGACGTTAATTTCATGGCTGAGTGATATGCCATTGTACATAAGGACCACAACTTCCTTATCCATTTTTCTCTTTCCTGGGATATTTAAGGTGTAACGAAGTGGAGGTTCTTGTCAACAGAGCAGCCCTAAACTTTGGGGTGCCTGTGTCTTGCTGATTTTTAGTTTTCCCAATTTATACGCCCATGAGTGGAAGTGCCCTATGCTCTCTAAGCTGAGTTTTTTAGATGTTTCAGGACACCCTGTACTCTTCTCCAGAGTGGCTGTTGGCAATTTCCATCCCGCCCATCAGCGTAGCAAGGCTCCCGTTTCTCCATGGCCTGTCCTGCATTTCTGGTTTTGACACTTTATTCAGCATGGCCCTTTTGACCGATGGGAAGCGAGACTTCTTTGTAGCGCTGATTTGCCTTTCCAGGTTGCTTGGTTGGCCAAAAAGGGCGTATGCGTTTTTTCCTGAATATATTCAGGAAAAAACGCATACGCCCTTTTTGGCCAAGGGCATCATTGTCGAGGTTTTGCCGCTTTTCCTGAGCTTTAAAGGCGATTTGACTCTACCTCCTGAAATCTGTTTCCTGCAATTCTGCCTTGCTTTCAAATCCTCTTCGTTGCCTTCCCTCAATATATTTGTGGACGAGAGTTATCATTTATAACTCTGCAGGTTTGTGAATTTCAGTGCCCCTGAGCTCGATTTTTCAACTCGCTTTTTTGGGAGCTGGCGGCAAAACCACAGGATTGCTTCAGGCCCTGTTCTGCTTCCGGGCGGCAGGCTGAACCTGTGGTTAATTCTTCTTCCTGATGGGAAAATAGAGTGACCTGTGCCTGTCCCAACACCTAGAGATAGTCTCTCACTGGTTCCCCCTCTTCCCGTTCATCCTCAGGACAAATTGCAACCTGTACGGAACAGGAGGTTAAAGGTGCTGATTCTCGAAGGAGGGAGATTGCTAGTAAAGTGGCTGTAATGGCCAACCCGAGCACAAGGAGATGAGAAATGAGGTGCGTTTTAGAAACCTTTCCCGATCACACGGTGTACCATCTTCTGGGTTTCTCATGCATGTTTTCGATGTAGTAAGATGCCCTTGAACCTGGAGATTTTGGACCCATGGGATGGGTACCACGCAGTATTACTTTAAAGGGTCTGCCTTTTCTCACCGAACCTAACCAAACCTCTCAGCCCCAAGAGTGTCCACCCTTATGTCTCAATCAGCTGTGGGTCTAGAGATGGTCAATCCAGGTGGCATCACAGCCCCTGAACGAATTTTGTAAGAATTTCTCTCTCTTTCACTGTCTTTGTTTCACGGGGTTTTAAAAGTAATTGATTTTTATAATGGGGTTTAGCTGCTTTTCACTGCTGTGTTTATGCCGCTTTACACCCACTTGACTCACTTACAGAGGGATATCAATACATTGGTTTTAAGATTCTTACTAGTCAGATATATTCTTGGGTGGTGAACAGGGGGTGTTGAGTCTATTTCCCTGAGCAAGGAGTAGGTCTTGTCTATTACATATTGGGTTTATGGAACGGTATCTGAGCTCATTTGAAACCCTTGTTTTATGCATCACCCACCTCACCTTTCCTGTTAAGCAGCCATAGTGTGTCTTCTAAACGTGTGACGCTGTTCTGTTTTGTAATTCAGTTCAAGTGTAGCGGTTTTTACATTCCCTCTATAAGTGATATCTTATGATAAGTGTCTTTTTCTGTGTGACTTATTTCACTTAGAATCGTCGTACCTAAATCCTCTCATCATGCTGCTACTAGCCTTATGACGTTAATTTCATGGCTGAGTGATATGCCATTGTACATATGGACAACAACTTCCTTATCCATTTTTCTCTTTCCTGCGATATTTAAGGTGTAACGAAGTGGAGGTTTTGTCAACAGAGCAACCCTAAACTTTGGGGTGCCTGTGTCCTACTGATTTTTAGTTTTCCCAATTTATACGCCCATGAGTGGAAGTGCCCTATGCTCTCTAAGCTGAGTTTTTTAGATGTTTCAGGACACGCCGTACCCTTCTCCAGAGTGGCTGTTGGCAATTTACATCCCGCCCATCAGCGTAGCAAGGCTCCCGTTTCTCCATGGCCTGTCCTGCATTTCTGGTTTTGACACTTTATTCAGCATGGCCCTTTTGACCGATGGGAAGCGAGACTTCTTTGTAGCGCTGATTTGCCTTTCCAGGTTGCTTGCTTGGCCAAAAAGGGCGTATGCGTTTTTTCCTGAATATATTCAGGAAAAAACGCATACGCCCTTTTTGGCCAAGGGCATCATTGTCGAGGTTTTGCCGCTTTTCCTGAGCTTTAAAGGCGATTCGACTCTACCTCCTGAAATCTGTTTCCTGCTATTCTGCCTTGCTTTCAAATCCTCTTCGTTGCCTTCCCTCAATATATTTGTGGACGAGAGTTATCATTTATAACTCTGCAGGTTTGTGAATTGCAGTGCCCCTGAGCTCGATTTTTCAACTCGCTTTTTTGGGAGCTGGCGGCAAAAGCACAGGATTGCTTCAGGCCCTGTTCTGCTTCCGGGCGGCAGGCTGAACCTGTGGTTAATTCTTCTTCCTGATGGGAAAATAGAGTGACCTGTGCCTGTCCCAACACCTAGAGCTAGTCTCTCACTGGTTCCCCCTCTTCCCGTTCATCCTGAGGACAAATTGCAACCTGTACGGAACAGGAGGTTAAAGGTGCTGATTCTCGAAGGAGGGAGATTGCTAGTAAAGTGGCTGTAATGGCCAACCCGAGCACAAGGAGATGAGAAATGAGGTGCGTTTTAGAAACCTTTCCCGATCACACGGTGTACCATCTTCTGGGTTTCTCATGCATGTTTTCGATGTAGGAAGATGCCCTTGAACCTGGAGATTTTGGACCCATGGGATGGGTACCACGCAGTATTACTTTAAAGGGTCTGCCTTTTCTCACCGAACCTAACCAAACCTCTCAGCCCCAAGAGTGTCCACCCTTATGTCTCAATCAGCTGTGGGTCTAGAGATGGTCAATCCAGGTGGCATCACAGCCCCTGAACGAATTTTGTAAGAATTTCTCTCTCTTTCACTGTCTTTGTTTCACGGGTTTTTAAAAGTAATTGATTTTTATAATGGGGTTTAGCTGCTTTTCACTGCTGTGTTTATGCCGCTTTACACCCACTTGACTCACTTACAGAGGGATATCAATACTTTGGTTTTAAGATTCTTACTAGTCAGATATATTCTTGGGCGGTGAACAGGGGGTGTTGAGTCCAGTTCACTGAGCAAGGAGTAGGTCTTGTCTATTATATATTGGGTTCATGGAACGGTATCTGAGCTAATTTGAAACCCTTGTTTTATGCATCACCCCACCTCACCTTTCCCGTTAAGCAGCCATAGTGTGTCTTCTAAACGTGTGACGCTGTTCTGTTTTGTAATTCAGTTCAAGTGTAGCGGTTTTTACATTCCCTCTCTAAGTGATATCTTATGATAAGTGATTTTTTCTGTGTGACTTATTTCACTTAGAATCGTCGTACCTAAATCCTCTAATCATGCTACTACTAGCCTTATGACGTTAATTTCATGGCTGAGTGATATGCCATTGTACATATGGACAACAACTTCCTTATCCATTTTTCTCTTTCCTGCGATATTTAAGGTGTAACGAAGTGGAGGTTTTGTCAACAGAGCAACCCTAAACTTTGGGGTGCCTGTGTCCTACTGATTTTTAGTTTTCCCAATTTATACGCCCATGAGTGGAAGTGCCCTATGCTCTCTAAGCTGAGTTTTTTAGATGTTTCAGGACACCCCGTACCCTTCTCCAGAGTGGCTGTTGGCAATTTACATCCCGCCCATCAGCGTAGCAAGGCTCCCGTTTCTCCATGGCCTGTCCTGCATTTCTGGTTTTGACACTTTATTCAGCATGGCCCTTTTGACCGATGGGAAGCGAGACTTCTTTGTAGCGCTGATTTGCCTTTCCAGGTTGCTTGGTTGGCCAAAAAGGGCGTATGCGTTTTTTCCTGAATATATTCAGGAAAAAACGCATACGCCCTTTTTGGCCAAGGGCATCATGGTCGAGGTTTTGCCGCTTTTCCTGAGCTTTAAAGGCGATTCGACTCTACCTCCTGAAATCTGTTTCCTGCAATTCTGCCTTGCTTTCAAATCCTCTTCGTTGCCTTCCCTCAATATATTTGTGGACGAGAGTTATCATTTATAACTCTGCAGGTTTGTGAATTTCAGTGCCCCTGAGCTCGATTTTTCAACTCGCTTTTTTGGGAGCTGGCGGCAAAACCACAGGATTGCTTCAGGCCCTGTTCTGCTTCCGGGCGGCAGGCTGAACCTGTGGTTAATTCTTCTTCCTGATGGGAAAATAGAGTGACCTGTGCCTGTCCCAACACCTAGAGCTAGTCTCTCACTGGTTCCCACTCTTCCCGTTCATCCTCAGGACAAATTGCAACCTGTACGGAACAGGAGGTTAAAGGTGCTGATTCTCGAAGGAGGGAGATTGCTAGTAAAGTGGCTGTAATGGCCAACCCGAGCACAAGGAGATGAGAAATGAGGTGCGTTTTAGAAACCTTTCCCGATCACACGGTGTACCATCTTCTGGGTTTCTCATGCATGTTTTCGATGTAGTAAGATGCCCTTGAACCTGGAGATTTTGGACCCATGGGATGGGTACCACGCAGTATTACTTTAAAGGGTCTGCCTTTTCTCACCGAACCTAACCAAACCTCTCAGCCCCAAGAGTGTCCACCCTTATGTCTCAATCAGCTGTGGGTCTAGAGATGGTCAATCCAGGTGGCATCACAGCCCCTGAACGAATTTTGTAAGAATTTCTCTCTCTTTCACTGTCTTTGTTTCACGGGGTTTTAAAAGTAATTGATTTTTATAATGGGGTTTAGCTGCTTTTCACTGCTGTGTTTATGCCGCTTTACACCCACTTGACTCACTTACAGAGGGATATCAATACATTGGTTTTAAGATTCTTACTAGTCAGATATATTCTTGGGCGGTGAACAGGGGGTGTTGAGTCCATTTCACTGAGCAAGGAGTAGGTCTTGTCTATTACATATTGGGTTTATGGAACAGTATCTGAGCTAATTTGATACCCTTGTTTTATGCATCACCCCACCTCACCTTTCCCGTTAAGCAGCCATAGTGTGTTTTCTAAACGTGTGACGCTGTTCTGTTTTGTAATTCAGTTCAAGTGTAGCGGATTTTACATTCCCTCTATAAGTGATATCTTACGATAAGTGTCTTTCTCTGTGACTTATTTCACTTAGAATCGTCGTACCTAAATCCACTCATCATGCTGCTACTAGCCTTATGACGTTGATTTCATGCCTGAGTGATATTCCATTGTACATAAGGACCACAACTTCTTTATCCATTTTTCTCTTTCCTGGGATATTTAAGGTGTAATGAAGTGGAGGTTCTTGTCAACAGAGCAGCCCTAAACTTTGGGGTGCCTGTGTCTTGCTGATTTTTAGTTTTCCCAATTTATACGCCCATGAGTGGAAGTGCCCTATGCTCTCTAAGCTGAGTTTTTTAGGTGTTTCAGGACACACCGTACACTTCTCCAGAGTGGCTGTTGGCAATTTACATCCCGCCCATCAGCGTAGCAAGGCTCCCGTTTCTCCATGGCCTGTCCTGCATTTCTGGTTTTGACACTTTATTCAGCATGGCCCTTTTGACCGATGGGAAGCGAGACTTCTTTGTAGCGCTGATTTGCCTTTCCAGGTTGCTTGCTTGGCCAAAAAGGGCGTATGCGTTTTTTCCTGAATATATTCAGGAAAAAACGCATACGCCCTTTTTGGCCAAGGGCATCATTGTCGAGGTTTTGCCGTTTTTCCTGTGCTTTAAAGGCGATTCGACTCTACCTCCTGAAATCAGTTTCCTGCAATTCTGCTATGCTTTCAAATCCTCTTCGTTGCCTTCCCTCAATATATTTGTGGACGAGAGTTACCATTTATAACTCTGCAGGTTTGTGAATTGCAGTGCCCCTGAGCTCCATTTTTCAACTCGCTTTTTTGGGAGCTGGCCGCAAAAGCACAGGATTGCTTCAGGCGCTGTTCTGCTTCCGGGCGGCAGGCTGAGCCTGTGGTTAATCCTTCTTCCTGATGGGAAAATAGAGTGACCTGTGCCTGTCCCAACACCTAGAGCTAGTCTCTCACTGGTTCCCCCTCTTCCCGTTCATCCTGAGGACAAATTGCAACCTGTACGGAACAGGAGGTTAAAGGTGCTGATTCTCGAAGGAGGGAGATTGCTAGTAAAGTGGCTGTAATGGCCAACCCGAGCACAAGGAGATGAGAAATGAGGTGCGTTTTTGAAACCTTTCCCGATCACACGGTGTACCATCTTCTGGGTTTCTCATGCATGTTTTCGATGTAGGAAGATGCCCTTGAACCTGGAGATTTTGGACCCATGGGATGGGTACCACGCAGTATTACTTTAAAGGGTCTGCCTTTTCTCACCGAACCTAACCAAACCTCTCAGCCCCAAGAGTGTCCACCCTTATGTCTCAATCAGCTGTGGGTCTAGAGATGGTCAATCCAGGTGGCATCACAGCCCCTGAACGAATTTTGTAAGAATTTCTCTCTCTTTCACTGTCTTTGTTTCACGGGGTTTTAAAAGTAATTGATTTTTATAATGGGGTTTAGCTGCTTTTCACTGCTGTGTTTATGCCGCTTTACACCCACTTGACTCAGTTACAGAGGGATATCAATACTTTGGTTTTAAGATTCTTACTAGTCAGATATATTATTGGGCGGTGAACAGGGGGTGTTGAGTCCAGTTCACTGAGCAAGGAGTAGGTCTTGTCTATTACATATTGGGTTCATGGAACGGTATCTGAGCTAATTTGAAACCCTTGTTTTATGCATCACCCCACCTCACCTTTCCCGTTAAGCAGCCATAGTGTGTCTTCTAAACGTGTGACGCTGTTCTGTTTTGTAATTCAGTTCAAGTGTAGCGGTTTTTACATTCCCTCTCTAAGTGATATCTTATGATAAGTGTCTTTTTCTGTGTGACTTATTTCACTTAGAATCGTCGTACCTAAATCCTCTCATCATGCTGCTACTAGCCTTATGACGTTAATTTCATGGCTGAGTGATATGCCATTGTACATATGGACAACAACTTCCTTATCCATTTTTCTCTTTCCTGCGATATTTAAGGTGTAACGAAGTGGAGGTTTTGTCAACAGAGCAACCCTAAACTTTGGGGTGCCTGTGTCCTACTGATTTTTAGTTTTCCCAATTTATACGCCCATGAGTGGAAGTGCCCTATGCTCTCTAAGCTGAGTTTTTTAGATGTTTCAGGACACCCCGTACCCTTCTCCAGAGTGGCTGTTGGCAATTTACATCCTGCCCATCAGCGTAGCAAGGCTCCCGTTTCTCCATGGCCTGTCCTGCATTTCTGGTTTTGACACTTTATTCAGCATGGCCCTTTTGACCGATGGGAAGCGAGACTTCTTTGTAGCGCTGATTTGCCTTTCCAGGTTGCTTGCTTGGCCAAAAAGGGCGTATGCGTTTTTTCCTGAATATATTCAGGAAAAAACGCATACGCCCTTTTTGGCCAAGGGCATCATTGTCGAGGTTTTGCCGCTTTTCCTGAGCTTTAAAGGCGATTCGACTCTACCTCCTGAAATCTGTTTCCTGCAATTCTGCCTTGCTTTCAAATCCTCTTCGTTGCCTTCCCTCAATATATTTGTGGACGAGAGTTATCATTTATAACTCTGCAGGTTTGTGAATTTCAGTGCCCCTGAGCTCGATTTTTCAACTCGCTTTTTTGGGAGCTGGCGGCAAAAGCACAGGATTGCTTCAGGCCCTGTTCTGCTTCCGGGCGGCAGGCTGAACCTGTGGTTAATTCTTCTTCCTGATGGGAAAATAGAGTGACCTGTGCCTGTCCCAACACCTAGAGATAGTCTCTCACTGGTTCCCCCTCTTCCCGTTCATCCTCAGGACAAATTGCAACCTGTACGGAACAGGAGGTTAAAGGTGCTCATTCTCGAAGGAGGGAGATTGCTAGTAAAGTGGCTGTAATGGCCAACCCGAGCACAAGGAGATGAGAAATGAGGTGCGTTTTAGAAACCTTTCCCGATCACACGGTGTACCATCTTCTGGGTTTCTCATGCATGTTTTCGATGTAGTAAGATGCCCTTGAACCTGGAGATTTTGGACCCATGGGATGGGTACCACGCAGTATTACTTTAAAGGGTCTGCCTTTTCTCACCGAACCTAACCAAACCTCTCAGCCCCAAGAGTGTCCACCCTTATGTCTCAATCAGCTGTGGGTCTAGAGATGGTCAATCCAGGTGGCATCACAGCCCCTGAACGAATTTTGTAAGAATTTCTCTCTCTTTCACTGTCTTTGTTTCACGGGGTTTTAAAAGTAATTGATTTTTATAATGGGGTTTAGCTGCTTTTCACTGCTGTGTTTATGCCGCTTTACACCCACTTGACTCACTTACAGAGGGATATCAATACATTGGTTTTAAGATTCTTACTAGTCAGATATATTCTTGGGTGGTGAACAGGGGGTGTTGAGTCCATTTCACTGAGCAAGGAGTAGGTCTTGTCTATTACATATTGGGTTTATGGAACGGTATCTGAGCTCATTTGAAACCCTTGTTTTATGCATCACCCACCTCACCTTTCCTGTTAAGCAGCCATAGTGTGTCTTCTAAACGTGTGACGCTGTTCTGTTTTGTAATTCAGTTCAAGTGTAGCGGTTTTTACATTCCCTCTATAAGTGATATCTTATGATAAGTGTCTTTTTCTGTGTGACTTATTTCACTTAGAATCGTCGTACCTAAATCCTCTCATCATGCTGCTACTAGCCTTATGACGTTAATTTCATGGCTGAGTGATATGCCATTGTACATATGGACAACAACTTCCTTATCCATTTTTCTCTTTCCTGCGATATTTAAGGTGTAACGAAGTGGAGGTTTTGTCAACAGAGCAACCCTAAACTTTGGGGTGCCTGTGTCCTACTGATTTTTAGTTTTCCCAATTTATACGCCCATGAGTGGAAGTGCCCTATGCTCTCTAAGCTGAGTTTTTTAGATGTTTCAGGACACCCCGTACCCTTCTCCAGAGTGGCTGTTGGCAATTTACATCCCGCCCATCAGCGTAGCAAGGCTCCCGTTTCTCCATGGCCTGTCCTGCATTTCTGGTTTTGACACTTTATTCAGCATGGCCCTTTTGACCGATGGGAAGCGAGACTTCTTTGTAGCGCTGATTTGCCTTTCCAGGTTGCTTGCTTGGCCAAAAAGGGCGTATGCGTTTTTTCCTGAATATATTCAGGAAAAAACGCATACGCCCTTTTTGGCCAAGGGCATCATTGTCGAGGTTTTGCCGCTTTTCCTGAGCTTTAAAGGCGATTCGACTCTACCTCCTGAAATCTGTTTCCTGCTATTCTGCCTTGCTTTCAAATCCTCTTCGTTGCCTTCCCTCAATATATTTGTGGACGAGAGTTATCATTTATAACTCTGCAGGTTTGTGAATTGCAGTGCCCCTGAGCTCGATTTTTCAACTCGCTTTTTTGGGAGCTGGCGGCAAAAGCACAGGATTGCTTCAGGCCCTGTTCTGCTTCCGGGCGGCAGGCTGAACCTGTGGTTAATTCTTCTTCCTGATGGGAAAATAGAGTGACCTGTGCCTGTCCCAACACCTAGAGCTAGTCTCTCACTGGTTCCCCCTCTTCCCGTTCATCCTGAGGACAAATTGCAACCTGTACGGAACAGGAGGTTAAAGGTGCTGATTCTCGAAGGAGGGAGATTGCTAGTAAAGTGGCTGTAATGGCCAACCCGAGCACAAGGAGATGAGAAATGAGGTGCGTTTTAGAAACCTTTCCCGATCACACGGTGTACCATCTTCTGGGTTTCTCATGCATGTTTTCGATGTAGGAAGATGCCCTTGAACCTGGAGATTTTGGACCCATGGGATGGGTACCACGCAGTATTACTTTAAAGGGTCTGCCTTTTCTCACCGAACCTAACCAAACCTCTCAGCCCCAAGAGTGTCCACCCTTATGTCTCAATCAGCTGTGGGTCTAGAGATGGTCAATCCAGGTGGCATCACAGCCCCTGAACGAATTTTGTAAGAATTTCTCTCTCTTTCACTGTCTTTGTTTCACGGGTTTTTAAAAGTAATTGATTTTTATAATGGGGTTTAGCTGCTTTTCACTGCTGTGTTTATGCCGCTTTACACCCACTTGACTCACTTACAGAGGGATATCAATACTTTGGTTTTAAGATTCTTACTAGTCAGATATATTCTTGGGCGGTGAACAGGGGGTGTTGAGTCCAGTTCACTGAGCAAGGAGTAGGTCTTGTCTATTACATATTGGGTTCATGGAACGGTATCTGAGCTAATTTGAAACCCTTGTTTTATGCATCACCCCACCTCACCTTTCCCGTTAAGCAGCCATAGTGTGTCTTCTAAACGTGTGACGCTGTTCTGTTTTGTAATTCAGTTCAAGTGTAGCGGTTTTTACATTCCCTCTCTAAGTGATATCTTATGATAAGTGATTTTTTCTGTGTGACTTATTTCACTTAGAATCGTCGTACCTAAATCCTCTCATCATGCTGCTACTAGCCTTATGACGTTAATTTCATGGCTGAGTGATATGCCATTGTACATGTGGACAACAACTTCCTTATCCATTTTTCTCTTTCCTGCGATTTTAAGGTGTAACGAAGTGGAGGTTTTGTCAACAGAGCAACCCTAAACTTTGGGGTGCCTGTGTCCTACTGATTTTTAGTTTTCCCAATTTATACGCCCATGAGTGGAAGTGCCCTATGCTCTCTAAGCTGAGTTTTTTAGATGTTTCAGGACACCCCGTACCCTTCTCCAGAGTGGCTGTTGGCAATTTACATCCCACCCATCAGCGTAGCAAGGCTCCCGTTTCTCCATGGCCTGTCCTGCATTTCTGGTTTTGACACTTTATTCAGCATGGCCCTTTTGACCGATGGGAAGCGAGACTTCTTTGTAGCGCTGATTTGCCTTTCCAGGTTGCTTGCTTGGCCAAAAAGGGCGTATGCGTTTTTTCCTGAATATATTCAGGAAAAAACGCATACGCCCTTTTTGGCCAAGGGCATCATGGTCGAGGTTTTGCCGCTTTTCCTGAGCTTTAAAGGCGATTCGACTCTACCTCCTGAAATCTGTTTCCTGCTATTCTGCCTTGCTTTCAAATCCTCTTCGTTGCCTTCCCTCAATATATTTGTGGACGAGAGTTATCATTTCTAACTCTGCAGGTTTGTGAATTGCAGTGCCCCTGAGCTCCATTTTTCAACTCGCTTTCTTCGGAGCTGGCCGCAAAAGCGCAGGATTGCTTCAGGCCCTATTCTGGTTCTGGGCGGCAGGCTGAGCCTGTGGTTAATTCTTCTTCCTGATGGGAAAATAGAGTGACCTGTGCCTGTCCCAACACCTAGAGCTAGTCTCTCACTGGTTCCCCCTCTTCCCGTTCATCCTCAGGACAAATTGCAACCTGTACGGAACAGGAGGTTAAAGGTGCTGATTCTCGAAGGAGGGAGATTGCTAGTAAAGCGGCTGTAATGGCCAACCCGAGCACAAGGAGATGAGAAATGAGGTGCGTTTTAGAAACCTTTCCCGATCACACCGTGTACCATCTTCCGAGTTTCTCATGCATGTTTTCGATGTAGGAAGATGGCCTTGAACCTGGAGATTTTGGACCCATGGGATGGGTACCACGCAGTATTACTTTAAAGGGTCTGCGTTTGCTCACCCAACCTCACCAAACCTCTCAGCCCCAAGAGTGTCCACCCTTATGTCTCAATCTGCTGTGGGTCTAGAGATGGTGTATCCAGGTGGCATCACAGCCCCTAAACGAATTTTGTAAGAATTTCTCTCTCTTTCACTGTCTTTGTTTCACGGGTTTTTAAAAGTCATTGATTTTTATAATGGGGTTTAGCTGCTTTTCACTGGTGTGTTTATGCCGCTTTACACCCACTTGACTCACTTACAGAGGGATATCAATACATTGGTTTTAAGATTCTTACTAGTCAGATATATTCTTGGGCGGTGAACAGGGGGTGTTTAGTCCACTTCACTGAGCAAGGAGTAGGTCTTGTCTATTACATATTGGGTTTATGGAACAGTATCTGAGCTAATTTGAAACCCTTGTTTTATGCATCACCCCACCTCACCTTTCCCGTTAAGCAGCCATAGTGTGTCTTCTAAACGTGTGACGCTGTTCTGTTTTGTAATTCAGTTCAAGTGTAGCGGTTTTTACATTCCCTCTCTAAGTGATATCTTATGATAAGTGTCTTTTTCTGTGTGACTTATTTCACTTAGAATCGTCGTACCTAAATACTCTCATCATGCTGCTAGTAGCCTTATGACGTTAATTTCATGGCTGAGTGATATGCCATTGTACATAAGGACCACAACTTCCTTATCCATTTTTCTCTTTCCTGGGATATTTAAGGTGTAACGAAGTGGAGGTTCTTGTCAACAGAGCAGCCCTAAACTTTGGGGTGCCTGTGTCTTGCTGATTTTTAGTTTTCCCAATTTATACGCCCATGAGTGGAAGTGCCCTATGCTCTCTAAGCTGAGTTTTTTAGATGTTTCAGGACACCCTGTACTCTTCTCCAGAGTGGCTGTTGGCAATTTCCATCCCGCCCATCAGCGTAGCAAGGCTCCCGTTTCTCCATGGCCTGTCCTGCATTTCTGGTTTTGACACTTTATTCAGCATGGCCCTTTTGACCGATGGGAAGCGAGACTTCTTTGTAGCGCTGATTTGCCTTTCCAGGTTGCTTGGTTGGCCAAAAAGGGCGTATGCGTTTTTTCCTGAATATATTCAGGAAAAAACGCATACGCCCTTTTTGGCCAAGGGCATCATTGTCGAGGTTTTGCCGCTTTTCCTGAGCTTTAAAGGCGATTTGACTCTACCTCCTGAAATCTGTTTCCTGCAATTCTGCCTTGCTTTCAAATCCTCTTCGTTGCCTTCCCTCAATATATTTGTGGACGAGAGTTATCATTTATAACTCTGCAGGTTTGTGAATTTCAGTGCCCCTGAGCTCGATTTTTCAACTCGCTTTTTTGGGAGCTGGCGGCAAAACCACAGGATTGCTTCAGGCCCTGTTCTGCTTCCGGGCGGCAGGCTGAACCTGTGGTTAATTCTTCTTCCTGATGGGAAAATAGAGTGACCTGTGCCTGTCCCAACACCTAGAGATAGTCTCTCACTGGTTCCCCCTCTTCCCGTTCATCCTCAGGACAAATTGCAACCTGTACGGAACAGGAGGTTAAAGGTGCTGATTCTCGAAGGAGGGAGATTGCTAGTAAAGTGGCTGTAATGGCCAACCCGAGCACAAGGAGATGAGAAATGAGGTGCGTTTTAGAAACCTTTCCCGATCACACGGTGTACCATCTTCTGGGTTTCTCATGCATGTTTTCGATGTAGTAAGATGCCCTTGAACCTGGAGATTTTGGACCCATGGGATGGGTACCACGCAGTATTACTTTAAAGGGTCTGCCTTTTCTCACCGAACCTAACCAAACCTCTCAGCCCCAAGAGTGTCCACCCTTATGTCTCAATCAGCTGTGGGTCTAGAGATGGTCAATCCAGGTGGCATCACAGCCCCTGAACGAATTTTGTAAGAATTTCTCTCTCTTTCACTGTCTTTGTTTCACGGGGTTTTAAAAGTAATTGATTTTTATAATGGGGTTTAGCTGCTTTTCACTGCTGTGTTTATGCCGCTTTACACCCACTTGACTCACTTACAGAGGGATATCAATACATTGGTTTTAAGATTCTTACTAGTCAGATATATTCTTGGGTGGTGAACAGGGGGTGTTGAGTCTATTTCCCTGAGCAAGGAGTAGGTCTTGTCTATTACATATTGGGTTTATGGAACGGTATCTGAGCTCATTTGAAACCCTTGTTTTATGCATCACCCACCTCACCTTTCCTGTTAAGCAGCCATAGTGTGTCTTCTAAACGTGTGACGCTGTTCTGTTTTGTAATTCAGTTCAAGTGTAGCGGTTTTTACATTCCCTCTATAAGTGATATCTTATGATAAGTGTCTTTTTCTGTGTGACTTATTTCACTTAGAATCGTCGTACCTAAATCCTCTCATCATGCTGCTACTAGCCTTATGACGTTAATTTCATGGCTGAGTGATATGCCATTGTACATATGGACAACAACTTCCTTATCCATTTTTCTCTTTCCTGCGATATTTAAGGTGTAACGAAGTGGAGGTTTTGTCAACAGAGCAACCCTAAACTTTGGGGTGCCTGTGTCCTACTGATTTTTAGTTTTCCCAATTTATACGCCCATGAGTGGAAGTGCCCTATGCTCTCTAAGCTGAGTTTTTTAGATGTTTCAGGACACGCCGTACCCTTCTCCAGAGTGGCTGTTGGCAATTTACATCCCGCCCATCAGCGTAGCAAGGCTCCCGTTTCTCCATGGCCTGTCCTGCATTTCTGGTTTTGACACTTTATTCAGCATGGCCCTTTTGACCGATGGGAAGCGAGACTTCTTTGTAGCGCTGATTTGCCTTTCCAGGTTGCTTGCTTGGCCAAAAAGGGCGTATGCGTTTTTTCCTGAATATATTCAGGAAAAAACGCATACGCCCTTTTTGGCCAAGGGCATCATTGTCGAGGTTTTGCCGCTTTTCCTGAGCTTTAAAGGCGATTCGACTCTACCTCCTGAAATCTGTTTCCTGCTATTCTGCCTTGCTTTCAAATCCTCTTCGTTGCCTTCCCTCAATATATTTGTGGACGAGAGTTATCATTTATAACTCTGCAGGTTTGTGAATTGCAGTGCCCCTGAGCTCGATTTTTCAACTCGCTTTTTTGGGAGCTGGCGGCAAAAGCACAGGATTGCTTCAGGCCCTGTTCTGCTTCCGGGCGGCAGGCTGAACCTGTGGTTAATTCTTCTTCCTGATGGGAAAATAGAGTGACCTGTGCCTGTCCCAACACCTAGAGCTAGTCTCTCACTGGTTCCCCCTCTTCCCGTTCATCCTGAGGACAAATTGCAACCTGTACGGAACAGGAGGTTAAAGGTGCTGATTCTCGAAGGAGGGAGATTGCTAGTAAAGTGGCTGTAATGGCCAACCCGAGCACAAGGAGATGAGAAATGAGGTGCGTTTTAGAAACCTTTCCCGATCACACGGTGTACCATCTTCTGGGTTTCTCATGCATGTTTTCGATGTAGGAAGATGCCCTTGAACCTGGAGATTTTGGACCCATGGGATGGGTACCACGCAGTATTACTTTAAAGGGTCTGCCTTTTCTCACCGAACCTAACCAAACCTCTCAGCCCCAAGAGTGTCCACCCTTATGTCTCAATCAGCTGTGGGTCTAGAGATGGTCAATCCAGGTGGCATCACAGCCCCTGAACGAATTTTGTAAGAATTTCTCTCTCTTTCACTGTCTTTGTTTCACGGGTTTTTAAAAGTAATTGATTTTTATAATGGGGTTTAGCTGCTTTTCACTGCTGTGTTTATGCCGCTTTACACCCACTTGACTCACTTACAGAGGGATATCAATACTTTGGTTTTAAGATTCTTACTAGTCAGATATATTCTTGGGCGGTGAACAGGGGGTGTTGAGTCCAGTTCACTGAGCAAGGAGTAGGTCTTGTCTATTATATATTGGGTTCATGGAACGGTATCTGAGCTAATTTGAAACCCTTGTTTTATGCATCACCCCACCTCACCTTTCCCGTTAAGCAGCCATAGTGTGTCTTCTAAACGTGTGACGCTGTTCTGTTTTGTAATTCAGTTCAAGTGTAGCGGTTTTTACATTCCCTCTCTAAGTGATATCTTATGATAAGTGATTTTTTCTGTGTGACTTATTTCACTTAGAATCGTCGTACCTAAATCCTCTAATCATGCTACTACTAGCCTTATGACGTTAATTTCATGGCTGAGTGATATGCCATTGTACATATGGACAACAACTTCCTTATCCATTTTTCTCTTTCCTGCGATATTTAAGGTGTAACGAAGTGGAGGTTTTGTCAACAGAGCAACCCTAAACTTTGGGGTGCCTGTGTCCTACTGATTTTTAGTTTTCCCAATTTATACGCCCATGAGTGGAAGTGCCCTATGCTCTCTAAGCTGAGTTTTTTAGATGTTTCAGGACACCCCGTACCCTTCTCCAGAGTGGCTGTTGGCAATTTACATCCCGCCCATCAGCGTAGCAAGGCTCCCGTTTCTCCATGGCCTGTCCTGCATTTCTGGTTTTGACACTTTATTCAGCATGGCCCTTTTGACCGATGGGAAGCGAGACTTCTTTGTAGCGCTGATTTGCCTTTCCAGGTTGCTTGGTTGGCCAAAAAGGGCGTATGCGTTTTTTCCTGAATATATTCAGGAAAAAACGCATACGCCCTTTTTGGCCAAGGGCATCATGGTCGAGGTTTTGCCGCTTTTCCTGAGCTTTAAAGGCGATTCGACTCTACCTCCTGAAATCTGTTTCCTGCAATTCTGCCTTGCTTTCAAATCCTCTTCGTTGCCTTCCCTCAATATATTTGTGGACGAGAGTTATCATTTATAACTCTGCAGGTTTGTGAATTTCAGTGCCCCTGAGCTCGATTTTTCAACTCGCTTTTTTGGGAGCTGGCGGCAAAACCACAGGATTGCTTCAGGCCCTGTTCTGCTTCCGGGCGGCAGGCTGAACCTGTGGTTAATTCTTCTTCCTGATGGGAAAATAGAGTGACCTGTGCCTGTCCCAACACCTAGAGCTAGTCTCTCACTGGTTCCCACTCTTCCCGTTCATCCTCAGGACAAATTGCAACCTGTACGGAACAGGAGGTTAAAGGTGCTGATTCTCGAAGGAGGGAGATTGCTAGTAAAGTGGCTGTAATGGCCAACCCGAGCACAAGGAGATGAGAAATGAGGTGCGTTTTAGAAACCTTTCCCGATCACACGGTGTACCATCTTCTGGGTTTCTCATGCATGTTTTCGATGTAGTAAGATGCCCTTGAACCTGGAGATTTTGGACCCATGGGATGGGTACCACGCAGTATTACTTTAAAGGGTCTGCCTTTTCTCACCGAACCTAACCAAACCTCTCAGCCCCAAGAGTGTCCACCCTTATGTCTCAATCAGCTGTGGGTCTAGAGATGGTCAATCCAGGTGGCATCACAGCCCCTGAACGAATTTTGTAAGAATTTCTCTCTCTTTCACTGTCTTTGTTTCACGGGGTTTTAAAAGTAATTGATTTTTATAATGGGGTTTAGCTGCTTTTCACTGCTGTGTTTATGCCGCTTTACACCCACTTGACTCACTTACAGAGGGATATCAATACATTGGTTTTAAGATTCTTACTAGTCAGATATATTCTTGGGCGGTGAACAGGGGGTGTTGAGTCCATTTCACTGAGCAAGGAGTAGGTCTTGTCTATTACATATTGGGTTTATGGAACGGTATCTGAGCTCATTTGAAACCCTTGTTTTATGCATCACCCACCTCACCTTTCCTGTTAAGCAGCCATAGTGTGTCTTCTAAACGTGTGACGCTGTTCTGTTTTGTAATTCAGTTCAAGTGTAGCGGTTTTTACATTCCCTCTCTAAGTGATATCTTATGATAAGTGTCTTTTTCTGTGTGACTTATTTCACTTAGAATCGTCGTACCTAAATCCTCTCATCATGCTGCTACTAGCCTTATGACGTTAATTTCATGGCTGAGTGATATGCCATTGTACATAAGGACCACAACTTCCTTATCCATTTTTCTCTTTCCTTTGAGATTTAAGGTGTAACGAAGTGGAGGTTCTTGTCAACAGAGCAGCGCTAAACTTTGGGGTGCCTATGTCTTGCTGATTTTTAGTTTTCCCAATTTATACGCCCATGAGTGGAAGTGCCCTATGCTCTCTAAGCTGAGTTTTTTAGATGTTTCAGGACACCCCGTACTCTTCTCCAGAGTGGCTGTTGGCAATTTACATCCCGCCCATCAGCGTAGCAAGGCTCCGGTTTCTCCATGGCCTGTCCTGCATTTCTGGTTTTGACACTTTATTCAGCATGGCCCTTTTGACCGATGGGAAGCGAGACATCTTTGTAGCGCTGATTTGCCTTTCCAGGTTGCTTGGTTGGCCAAAAAGGGCGTATGCGTTTTTTCCTGAATATATTCAGGAAAAAACGCATACGCCCTTTTTGGCCAAGGGCATCATGGTCGAGGTTTTGCCGCTTTTCCTGTGCTTTAAAGGCGATTCGAATCTACCTCCTGAAATCTGTTTCCTGCAATTCTGCCTTGCTTTCAAATCCTCTTCGTTGCCTTCCCTCAATATATTTGTGGACGAGAGTTATCATTAATAACTCTGCAGGTTTGTGAATTTCAGTGCCCCTGAGCTCGATTTTTCAACTCGCTTTTTTGGGAGCTGGCGGCAAAACCACAGGATTGCTTCAGGCCCTGTTCTGCTTCCGGGCGGCAGGCTGAACCTGTGGTTAATTCTTCTTCCTGATGGGAAAATAGAGTGACCTGTGCCTGTCCCAACACCTAGAGATAGTCCCTCACTGGTTCCCCCTCTTCCCGTTCATCCTCAGGACAAATTGCAACCTGTACGGAACAGGAGGTTAAAGGTGCTGATTCTCGAAGGAGGGAGATTGCTAGTAAAGTGGCTGTAATGGCCAACCCGAGCACAAGGAGATGAGAAATGAGGTGCGTTTTAGAAACCTTTCCCGATCTCACGGTGTACCATCTTCTGGGTTTCTCATGCATGTTTTCGATGTAGGAAGATGCCCTTGAACCTGGAGATTTTGGACCCATGGGATGGGTACCACGCAGTATTACTTTAAAGGGTCTGCCTTTTCTCACCGAACCTAACCAAACCTCTCAGCCCCAAGAGTGTCCACCCTTATGTCTCAATCAGCTGTGGGTCTAGAGATGGTCAATCCAGGTGGCATCACAGCCCCTGAACGAATTTTGTAAGAATTTTTCTCTCTTTCACTGTCTTTGTTTCACGGGTTTTTAAAAGTAATTGATTTTTATAATGGGATTTAGCTGCTTTTCACTGCTGTGTTTATGCCGCTTTACACCCACTTGACTCACTTACAGAGGGATATCTATACATTGGTTTTAAGATTCTTACTAGTCAGATATATTCTTGGGCGGTGAACAGGGGGTGTTGAGTCCAGTTCACTGAGCAAGGAGTAGGTCTTGTCTATTACATATTGGGTTTATGGAACGGTATCTGAGCTAATTTGAAACCCTTGTTTTATGCATCACCCCACCTCACCTTTCCCGTTAAGCAGCCATAGTGTGTCTTCTAAACGTGTGACGCTGTTCTGTTTTGTAATTCAGTTCAAGTGTAGCGGTTTTTACATTCCCTCTCTAAGTGATATCTTATGATAAGTGTCTTTTTCTGTGTGACTTATTTCACTTAGAATCGTCGTACCTAAATCCTCTCATCATGCTGCTACTAGCCTTATGACGTTAATTTCATGGCTGAGTGATATGCCATTGTACATAAGGACCACAACTTCCTTATCCATTTTTCTCTTTCCTGGGATATTTAAGGTGTAACGAAGTGGAGGTTCTTGTCAACAGAGCAGCCCTAAACTTTGGGGTGCCTGTGTCTTGCTGATTTTTAGTTTTCCCAATTTATACGCCCATGAGTGGAAGTGCCCTATGCTCTCTAAGCTGAGTTTTTTAGATGTTTCAGGACACCCTGTACTCTTCTCCAGAGTGGCTGTTGGCAATTTACATCCCGCCCATCAGCGTAGCAAGGCTCCCGTTTCTCCATGGCCTGTCCTGCATTTCTGGTTTTGACACTTTATTCAGCATGGCCCTTTTGACCGATGGGAAGCGAGACTTCTTTGTAGCGCTGATTTGCCTTTCCAGGTTGCTTGGTTGGCCAAAAAGGGCGTATGCGTTTTTTCCTGAATATATTCAGGAAAAAACGCATACGCCCTTTTTGGCCAAGGGCATCATTGTCGAGGTTTTGCCGCTTTTCCTGAGCTTTAAAGGCGATTCGACTCTACCTCCTGAAATCTGTTTCCTGCAATTCTGCCTTGCTTTCAAATCCTCTTCGTTGCCTTCCCTCAATATATTTGTGGACGAGAGTTATCATTTCTAACTCTGCAGGTTTGTGAATTGCAGTGCCCCTGAGCTCGATTTTTCAACTCGCTTTTTTGGGAGCTGGCGGCAAAACCACAGGATTGCTTCAGGCCCTGTTCTGCTTCCGGGCGGCAGGCTGAACCTGTGGTTAATTCTTCTTCCTGATGGGAAAATAGAGTGACCTGTGCCTGTCCCAACACCTAGAGATAGTCTCTCACTGGTTCCCCCTCTTCCCGTTCATCCTCAGGACAAATTGCAACCTGTACGGAACAGGAGGTTAAAGGTGCTGATTCTTGAAGGAGGGAGATTGCTAGTAAAGTGGCTGTAATGGCCAACCCGAGCACAAGGAGATGAGAAATGAGGTGCGTTTTAGAAACCTTTCCCGATCACACGGTGTACCATCTTCTGGGTTTCTCATGCATGTTTTCGATGTAGTAAGATGCCCTTGAACCTGGAGATTTTGGACCCATGGGATGGGTACCACGCAGTATTACTTTAAAGGGTCTGCCTTTTCTCACCGAACCTAACCAAACCTCTCAGCCCCAAGAGTGTCCACCCTTATGTCTCAATCAGCTGTGGGTCTAGAGATGGTCAATCCAGGTGGCATCACAGCCCCTGAACGAATTTTGTAAGAATTTCTCTCTCTTTCACTGTCTTTGTTTCACGGGGTTTTAAAAGTAATTGATTTTTATAATGGGGTTTAGCTGCTTTTCACTGCTGTGTTTATGCCGCTTTACACCCACTTGACTCACTTACAGAGGGATATCAATACATTGGTTTTAAGATTCTTACTAGTCAGATATATTCTTGGGCGGTGAACAGGGGGTGTTGAGTCCATTTCACTGAGCAAGGAGTAGGTCTTGTCTATTACATATTGGGTTTATGGAACGGTATCTGAGCTCATTTGAAACCCTTGTTTTATACATCACCCACCTCACCTTTCCTGTTAAGCAGCCATAGTGTGTCTTCTAAACGTGTGACGCTGTTCTGTTTTGTAATTCAGTTCAAGGGTAGCGGTTTTTACATTCCCTCTCTAAGTGATATCTTATGATAAGTGTCTTTTTCTGTGTGACTTATTTCACTTAGAATCGTCGTACCTAAATCCTCTCATCATGCTGCTACTAGCCTTATGACGTTAATTTCATGGCTGAGTGATATGCCATTGTACATAAGGACCACAACTTCCTTATCCATTTTTCTCTTTCCTTTGAGATTTAAGGTGTAACGAAGTGGAGGTTCTTGTCAACAGAGCAGCCCTAAACTTTGGGGTGCCTGTGTCTTGCTGATTTTTAGTTTTCCCAATTTATACGCCCATGAGTGGAAGTGCCCTATGCTCTCTAAGCTGAGTTTTTTAGATGTTTCAGGACACCCCGTACTCTTCTCCAGAGTGGCTGTTGGCAATTTACATCCCGCCCATCAGCGTAGCAAGGCTCCCGTTTCTCCATGGCCTGTCCTGCATTTCTGGTTTTGACACTTTATTCAGCATGGCCCTTTTGACCGATGGGAAGCGAGACTTCTTTGTAGCGCTGATTTGCCTTTCCAGGTTGCTTGGTTGGCCAAAAAGGGCGTATGCGTTTTTTCCTGAATATATTCAGGAAAAAACGCATACGCCCTTTTTGGCCAAGGGCATCATGGTCGAGGTTTTGCCGCTTTTCCTGTGCTTTAAAGGCGATTCGAATCTACCTCCTGAAATCTGTTTCCTGCAATTCTGCCTTGCTTTCAAATCCTCTTTGTTGCCTTCCCTCAATATATTTGTGGACGAGAGTTATCATTTATAACTCTGCAGGTTCGTGAATTGCAGTGCCCCTGAGCTCGATTTTTCAACTCGCTTTTTTGGGAGCTGGCGGCAAAAGCACAGGATTGCTTCAGGCCCTGTTCTGCTTCCGGGCGGCAGGCTGAACCTGTGCTTAATTCTTCTTCCTGATGGGAAAATAGAGTGACCTGTGCCTGTCCCCACACCTACACCTAGTCTCTCATTGGTTCCCCCTCTTCCCGTTCATCCTCAGGACAAATTTGCAACCTGTACAGAACAGGAGGTTAAAGGTGCTCATTCTCCAAGGAGGGAGATTGCTAGTAAAGCTGCTGTAATGGCGAGCCCGAGCACAAGGAGATGAGAAATGAGGTGCGATTTAGAAATCTGTCCCGATCACACGGTGTACCATCTTCTGGGTTTCTCATGCATGTTTTCGATGTAGGAAGATGCCCTTGAACCTGGAGATTTTGGACCCATGGGATGGGTACCACGCAGTATTACTTTAAAGGGTCTGCATTTGCTCACCCAACCTCACCAAACCTCTCAGCCCGAAGAGTGTCCACCCTTTTGTCTCAATCAGCTGTGGGTCTAGAGATGGTCAATAAAGGTGGCATCCCAGCCCCTGAACGAATTTTGTAAGAATTTCTCTCTCTTTCACTGTCTTTGTTTCACGGGTTTTTAAAAGTAATTGATTTTTATAATGGGGTTTAGCTGCCTTTCACTGCTGTGTTTATGCCGCTTTACACCCACTTGACTCACTTACAGAGGGATATCAATACATTGGTTTTAAGATTCTTACTAGTCAGATATATTCTTGGGCGGTGAACAGGGGGTGTTTAGTCCACTTCACTGAGCAAGGAGTAGGTCTTCTCTATTACATATTGGGTTTATGGAACGGTATCTGAGCTCATTTGAAACCCTTGTTTTATGCATCACCCCACCTCACCTTTCCCGTTAAGCAGCCATAGTGTGTCTTCTAAACGTGTGACGCTGTTCTGTTTTGTAATTCAGTTCAAGTGTAGCGGTTTTTACATTCCCTCTCTAAGTGATATCTTATGATAAGTGTCTTTTTCTGTGTGACTTATTTCACTTAGAATCGTCATACCTAAATCCTCTCATCATGCTGCTACTAGCCTTATGACGTTAATTTCATGGCTGAGTGATATGCCATTGTACAGAAGGACCACAACTTCCTTATCCATTTTTCTCTTTACTGGGATATTTAAGGTGTAACGAAGTGGAGGTTCTTGTCAACAGAGCAGCCCTAAACTTTGGGGTGCCTGTGTCTTGCTGATTTTTAGTTTTCCCAATTTATACGCCCATGAGTGGAAGTGCCCTATGCTCTCTAAGCTGAGTTTTTTAGATGTTTCAGGACACACCGTACACTTCTCCAGAGTGGCTGTTTGCAATTTACATCGCGCCTATCAGCGAAGCAAGGCTCCCGTTTCTCCATGGCCTGTCCTGCATTTCTGGTTTTGACACTTTATTCAGCATGGCCCTTTTGACCGATGGGAAGCGAGACTTCTTTGTAGCGCTGATTTGCCTTTCCAGGTTGCTTGGTTGGCCAAAAAGGGCGTATGCGTTTTTTCCTGAATATATTCAGGAAAAAACGCATACGCCCTTTTTGGCCAAGGGCATCATGGTCGAGGTTTTGCCCCTTTTCCTGTGCTTTAAAGGCGATTCGACTCTACCTCCTGAAATCTGTTTCCAGCAATTCTGCCTTGCTTTCAAATCCTCCTCGTTGCCTTCCCTCAATATATTTGTGGACGAGAGTTATCATTTATAACTCTGCAGGTTTGTGAATTGCAGTGCCCCTGAGCTCGATTTTTCAACTCGCTTTTTTGGGAGCTGGCGGCAAAAGCACAGGATTGCTTCAGGCCCTGTTCTGCTTCCGGGCGGCAGGCTGAACCTGTGGTTAATTCTTCTTCCTGATGGGAAAATAGAGTGACCTGTGCCTGTCCCAACACCTAGAGCTAGTCTCTCATTGGTTCCCCCTCTTCCCGTTTATCCTCAGGACAAATTGCAACCTGTTCGGAACAGAAGGTTAAATGGGCTGATTCTCCAAGGAGGGAGATTGCTCGTAAAGCGGCTGTAATGGCCAACCCGAGCACAAGGAGATGAGAAATGAGGTGCGTTTTAGAAACCTTTCCCGATCACACGGTGTACCATCTTCTGGGTTTCTCATGCATGTTTTCGATGTAGGAAGATGCCCTTGAACCTGGAGATTTTGGACCCATGGGATGGGTACCACGCAGTATTACTTTAAAGCGTCTGCCTTTTCTCACCGAACCTAACCAAACCTCTCAGCCCCAAGAGTGTCCACCCTTATGTCTCAATCAGCTGTGGGTCTAGAGATGGTCAATCCAGGTGGCATCACAGCCCCTGAACGAATTTTGTAAGAATTTCTCTCTCTTTCACTGTCTTTGTTTCACGGGTTTTTAAAAGTAATTGATTTTTATAATGGGGTTTAGCTGCTTTTCACTGCTGTGTTTATGCCGCTTTACACCCACTTGACTCACTTACAGAGGGATATCAATACTTTGGTTTTAAGATTCTTACTAGTCAGATATATTCTTGGGCGGTGAACAGGGGGTGTTGAGTCCAGTTCACTGAGCAAGGAGTAGGTCTTGTCTATTACATATTGGGTTCATGGAACGGTATCTGAGCTAATTTGAAACCCTTGTTTTATGCATCACCCCACCTCACCTTTCCCGTTAAGCAGCCATAGTGTGTCTTCTAAACGTGTGACGCTGTTCTGTTTTGTAATTCAGTTCAAGTGTAGCGGTTTTTACATTCCCTCTCTAAGTGATATCTTATGATAAGTGATTTTTTCTGTGTGACTTATTTCACTTAGAATCGTCGTACCTAAATCCTCTAATCATGCTGCTACTAGCCTTATGACGTTAATTTCATGGCTGAGTGATATGCCATTGTACATATGGACAACAACTTCCTTATCCATTTTTCTCTTTCCTGCGATATTTAAGGTGTAACGAAGTGGAGGTTTTGTCAACAGAGCAACCCTAAATTTTGGGGTGCCTGTGTCCTACTGATTTTTAGTTTTCCCAATTTATACGCCCATGAGTGGAAGTGCCCTATGCTCTCTAAGCTGAGTTTTTTAGGTGTTTCAGGACACACCGTACACTTCTCCAGAGTGGCTGTTGGCAATTTACCTCCCGCCCATCAGCGTAGCAAGGCTCCCGTTTCTCCATGGCCTGTCCTGCATTTCTGGTTTTGACACTTTATTCAGCATGGCCCTTTTGACCGATGGGAAGCGAGACTTCTTTGTAGCGCTGATTTGCCTTTCCAGGTTGCTTGGTTGGCCAAAAAGGGCGTATGCGTTTTTTCCTGAATATATTCAGGAAAAAACGCATACGCCCTTTTTGACCAAGGGCATCATGGTCGAGGTTTTGCCGCTTTTCCTGTGCTTTAAAGGCGATTCGAATCTACCTCCTGAAATCTGTTTCCTGCAATTCTGCCTTGCTTTCAAATCCTCTTCGTTGCCTTCCCTCAATATATTTGTGGACGAGAGTTATCATTTCTAACTCTGCAGGTTTGTGAATTGCAGTGCCCCTGAGCTCCATTTTTCAACTCGCTTTCTTGGGAGCTGGCCGCAAAAGCACAGGATTGCTTCAGGCGCTGTTCTGCTTCCGGGCGGCAGGCTGAGCCTGTGGTTAATCCTTCTTCCTGATGGGAAAATAGAGTGACATGTGGCTGTCCCAACACCTAGAGCTAGTCTCTCATTGGTTCCCCCTCTTCCCGTTCATCCTCAGGACAAATTGCAACCTGTACGGAACAGAAGGTTAAAGGGGCTGATTCTCCAAGGAGGGAGATTGCTAGTAAAGCGGCTGTAATGGCCAACCCCAGCACAAGGAGATGAGAAATGAGGTGCGTTTTAGAAACCTTTCCCGATCACACGGTGTACCATCTTCTGGGTTTCTCATGCATGTTTTCGATGTAGGAAGATGCCCTTGAACCTGGAGATTTTGGACCCATGGGATGGATACCACGCAGTATTACTTTAAAGGGTCTGCGTTTGCTCACCCAACCTCACCAAACCTCTCAGCCCCAAGAGTGTCCACCCTTATGACTCAATCAGCTGTGGGTCTAGAGATGGTCAATAAAGGTGGCATCCCAGCCCCTGAACGAATTCTGTATGAATTTCTCTCTCTTTCACTGTCTTTGTTTCACGGGTTTTTAAAAGTAATTGATTTTTATAATGGGGTTTAGCTGCTTTTCACTGCTGTGTTTATGCCGCTTTACACCCACTTGACTCACTTACAGAGGGATATCAATACATTGGTTTTAAGAGTCTTACTAGTCAGATATATTCTTGGGCGGTGAACAGGGGGTGTTGAGTCCAGTTCACTGATCAAGGAGTAGGTCTTGTCTATTACATATTGGGTTTATGGAACGGTATCTGAGCTAATTTGAAACCCTTGTTTTATGCATCACACCACCTCACCTTTCCCGTTAAGCAGCCATAGTGTGTCTTCTAAACGTGTGACGCTGTTCTGTTTTGTAATTCAGTTCAAGTGTAGCGGTTTTTACATTCCCTCTCTAAGTGATATCTTATGATAAGTGTCTTTTTCTGTGTGACTTATTTCACTTAGAATCGTCGTACCTAAATCCTCTCATCATGCTGCTACTAGCCTTATGACGTTGATTTCATGCCTGAGTGATATTCCATTGTACATAAGGACCACAACTTCTTTATCCATTTTTCTCTTTCCTGGGATATTTAAGGTGTAATGAAGTGGAGGTTCTTGTCATCAGAGCAGCCCTAAACTTTGGGGTGCCTGTGTCTTGCTGATTTTTAGTTTTCCCAATTTATACGCCCATGAGTGGAAGTGCCCTATGCTCTCTAAGCTGAGTGTTTTAGATGTTTCAGGACACACCGTACACTTCTCCAGAGTGGCTGTTGGCAATTTAAATCCCGCCCATCAGCGTAGCAAGGCTCCCGTTTCTCCATGGCCTGTCCTGCATTTCTGGTTTTGACACTTTATTCAGCATGGCCCTTTTGACCGATGGGAAGCGAGACTTCTTTGTAGCGCTGATTTGCCTTTCCAGGTTGCTTGGTTGGCCAAAAAGGGCGTATGCGTTTTTTCCTGAATATATTCAGGAAAAAACGCATACGCCCTTTTTGGCCAAGGGCATCATGGTCGAGGTTTTGCCGCTTTTCCTGTGCTTTAAAGGCGATTCGAATCTACCTCCTGAAATCTGTTTCCTGCAATTCTGCCTTGCTTTCAAATCCTCTTCGTTGCCTTCCCTCAATATATTTGTGGACGAGAGTTATCATTTCTAACTCTGCAGGTTTGTGAATTGCAGTGCCCCTGAGCTCCATTTTTCAACTCGCTTTCTTGGGAGCTGGCCGCAAAAGCGCAGGATTGCTTCAGGCCCTATTGTGGTTCTGGGCGGCAGGCTGAGCCTGTGGTTAATTCTTCTTCCTGATGGGAAAATAGAGTGACCTGTGCCTGTCCCCACACCTAGACCTAGTCTCTCATTGGTTCCCCCTCTTCCCGTTCATCCTCAGGACAAATTTGCAACCTGTACAGAACAGGAGGTTAAAGGTGCTCATTCTCCAAGGAGGGAGATTGCTAGTAAAGCGGCTGGAATGGCGAGCCCGAGCACAAGGAGATGAGAAATGAGGTGCGTTTTAGAAACCTTTCCCGATCACACGGTGTACCGTCTTCTGGGTTTCTCATGCATGTTTTCGATGTAGGAAGATGCCCTTGAACCTGGAGATTTTGGACCCATGGGATGGGTACCACGCAGTATTACTTTAAAGGGCCTGCGTTTGCTCACCCAACCTCACCAAACCTCTCAGCCCGAAGAGTGTCCACCCTTATGTCTCAATCAGCTGTGGGTCTAGAGATGGTCAATCCAGGTGGCATCACAGCCCCTGAACGAATTTTGTAAGAATTTCTCTCTCTTTCACTGTCTTTGTTTCACGGGTTTTTAAAAGTAATTGATTTTTATAATGGGGTTTAGCTGCTTTTCACTGCTGTGTTTATGCCGGTTTACACCCACTTGACTCACTTACAGAGGGATATCAATACATTGGTTTTAAGATTCTTACTAGTCAGATATATTCTTGGGCGGTGAACAGAGGGTGTTGAGTCCAGTTCACTGAGCAAGGAGTAGGTCTTGTCTATTACATATTGGGTTTATGGAACGGTATCTGAGCTCATTTGAAACCCTTGTTTTATGCATCATCCCACCTCACCTTTCCCGTTAAGCAGCCATAGTGTGTCTTCTAAACGTGTGACGCTGTTCTGTTTTGTAATTCAGTTCAAGTGTAGCGGTTTTTACATTCCCTCTCTAAGTGATATCTTATGATAAGTGTCTTTTTCTGTGTGACTTATTTCACTTAGAATCGTCGTACCTAAATCCTCTCATCATGCTGCTACTAGCCTTATGACGTTAATTTCATGGCTGAGTGATATGCCATTGTACATAAGGACCACAACTTCCTTATCCATTTTTCTCTTTCCTGGGATATTTAAGGTGTAACGAAGTGGAGGTTCTTGTCAACAGAGCAGCCCTAAACTTTGGGGTGCCTGTGTCTTGCTGATTTTTAGTTTTCCCAATTTATACGCCCATGAGTGGAAGTGCCCTATGCTCTCTAAGCTGAGTTTTTTAGATGTTTCAGGACACACCGTACACTTCTCCAGAGTGGCTGTTGGCAATTTCCATCCCGCCCATCAGCGTAGCAAGGCTCCCATTTCTCCATGGCCTGTCCTGCATTTCTGGTTTTGACACTTTATTCAGCATGGCCCTTTTGACCGATGGGAAGCGAGACTTCTTTGTAGCGCTGATTTGCCTTTCCAGGTTGCTTGGTTGGCCAAAAAGGGCGTATGCGTTTTTTCCTGAATATATTCAGGAAAAAACGCATACGTCCTTTTTGGCCAAGGGCATCATTGTCGAGGTTTTGCCGCCTTTCCTGTGCTTTAAAGGCGATTCGACTCTACCTCCTGAAATCTGTTTCCTGCAATTCTGCTATGCTTTCAAATCCTCTTCGTTGCCTTCCCTCAATATATTTGTGGACGAGAGTTATCATTTCTAACTCTGCAGGTTTGTGAATTGCAGTGCCCCTGAGCTCGATTTTTCAACTCGCTTTTTTGGGAGCTGGCCGCAAAAGCACAGTATTGCTTCAGGCCCTCTTCTGCTTCCGGGCGGCAGGCTGAGCCTGTGGTTAATCCTTCTTCCTGATGGGAAAATAGAGTGACCTGTGCCTGTCCCCACACCTAGACCTAGTCTCTCATTGGTTCCCCCTCTTCCCGTTCATCCTCAGGACAAATTGCAACCTGTTCGGAACAGGGGGTTAAAGGTGCTGATTCTCCAAGGAGGGAGATTGCTAGTAAAGTGGCTGTAATGGCGAGCCCGAGCACAAGGAGATGAGAAATGAGGTGCGTTTTAGAAACCTTTCCCGATCACACGGTGTACCGTCTTCTGGGTTTCTCATGCATGTTTTCGATGTAGGAAGATGCCCTTGAACCTGGAGATTTTGGACCCATGGGATGGGTACCACGCAGTATTACTTTAAAGGGTCTGCGTTTGCTCACCCAACCTCACCAAACCTCTCAGCCCGAAGAGTGTCCACCCTTATGTCTCAATCAGCTGTGGGTCTAGAGATGGTCAATAAAGGTGGCATCCCAGCCCCTGAACGAATTCTGTATGAATTTCTCTCTGTTTCACTGTCTTTGTTTCACGGGTTTTTAAAAGTAATTGACTTTTATAATGGGGTTTAGCTGCTTTTCACTGCTGTGTTTATGCCGATTTACACCCACTTGACTCACTTACAGAGAGATATCAATACATTGGTTTTAAGAGTCTTACTAGTCAGATATATTCTTGGGCGGTGAACAGGGGGTATTGAGTCCAGTTCACTGAGCAAGGAGTAGGTCTTGTCTGTTACATATTGGGTTTATGGAACAGTATCTGAGCTAATTTGATACCCTTGTTTTATGCATCACCCCACCTCACCTTTCCCGTTAAGCAGCCATAGTGTGTTTTCTAAACGTGTGACGCTGTTCTGTTTTGTAATTCAGTTCAAGTGTAGCGGATTTTACATTCCCTCTATAAGTGATATCTTACGATAAGTGTCTTTCTCTGTGACTTATTTCACTTAGAATCGTCGTACCTAAATCCACTCATCATGCTGCTACTAGCCTTATGACGTTGATTTCATGCCTGAGTGATATTCCATTGTACATAAGGACCACAACTTCTTTATCCATTTTTCTCTTTCCTGGGATATTTAAGGTGTAATGAAGTGGAGGTTCTTGTCAACAGAGCAGCCCTAAACTTTGGGGTGCCTGTGTCTTGCTGATTTTTAGTTTTCCCAATTTATACGCCCATGAGTGGAAGTGCCCTATGCTCTCTAAGCTGAGTTTTTTAGGTGTTTCAGGACACACCGTACACTTCTCGAGAGTGGCTGTTGGCAATTTACATCCCGCCCATCAGCGTAGCAAGGCTCCCGTTTCTCCATGGCCTGTCCTGCATTTCTGGTTTTGACACTTTATTCAGCATGGCCCTTTTGACCGATGGGAAGCGAGACTTCTTTGTAGCGCTGATTTGCCTTTCCAGGTTGCTTGGTTGGCCAAAAAGGGCGTATGCGTTTTTTCCTGAATATATTCAGGAAAAAACGCATACGCCCTTTTTGGCCAAGGGCATCATTGTCGAGGTTTTGCCGCTTTTCCTGTGCTTTAAAGGCGATTCGACTCTACCTCCTGAAATCAGTTTCCTGCAATTCTGCTATGCTTTCAAATCCTCTTCGTTGCCTTCCCTCAATATATTTGTGGACGAGAGTTACCATTTATAACTCTGCAGGTTTGTGAATTGCAGTGCCCCTGAGCTTCATTTTTCAACTCGCTTTTTTGGGAGCTGGCCGCAAAAGCACAGGATTGCTTCAGGCGCTGTTCTGCTTCCGGGCGGCAGGCTGAGCCTGTGGTTAATCCTTCTTCCTGATGGGAAAATAGAGTGACCTGTGCCTGTCCCAACACCTAGAGCTAGTCTCTCATTGGTTCCCCCTCTTCCCGTTCATCCTCAGGACAAATTTGCAACCTGTACAGAACAGGAGGTTAAAGGGGCTGATTCTCCAAGGAGGGAGATTGCTAGTAAAGCGGCTGTAATGGCCAACCCCAGCACAAGGAGATGAGAAATGAGGTGCGTTTTAGAAACCTTTCCCGATCACACGGTGTACCATCTTCTGGGTTTCTCATGCATGTTTTCGATGTAGGAAGATGCCCTTGAACCTGGAGATTTTGGACCCATGGGATGGATACCACGCAGTATTACTTTAAAGGGTCTGCGTTTGCTCACCCAACCTCACCAAACCTCTCAGCCCCAAGAGTGTCCACCCTTATGACTCAATCAGCTGTGGGTCTAGAGATGGTCAATAAAGGTGGCATCCCAGCCCCTGAACGAATTCTGTATGAATTTCTCTCTCTTTCACTGTCTTTGTTTCACGGGTTTTTAAAAGTAATTGATTTTTATAATGGGGTTTAGCTGCTTTTCACTGCTGTGTTTATGCCGCTTTACACCCACTTGACTCACTTACAGAGGGATATCAATACATTGGTTTTAAGAGTCTTACTAGTCAGATATATTCTTGGGCGGTGAACAGGGGGTGTTGAGTCCAGTTCACTGAGCAAGGAGTAGGTCTTGTCTATTACATATTGGGTTTATGGAACGGTATCTGAGCTAATTTGAAACCCTTGTTTTATGCATCACACCACCTCACCTTTCCCGTTAAGCAGCCATAGTGTGTCTTCTAAACGTGTGACGCTGTTCTGTTTTGTAATTCAGTTCAAGTGTAGCGGTTTTTACATTCCCTCTCTAAGTGATATCTTATGATAAGTGTCTTTTTCTGTGTGACTTATTTCACTTAGAATCGTCGTACCTAAATCCTCTCATCATGCTGCTACTAGCCTTATGACGTTGATTTCATGCCTGAGTGATATTCCATTGTACATAAGGACCACAACTTCTTTATCCATTTTTCTCTTTCCTGGGATATTTAAGGTGTAACGAAGTGGAGGTTCTTGTCAACAGAGCAGCCCTAAACTTTGGGGTGCCTGTGTCTTGCTGATTTTTAGTTTTCCCAATTTATACGCCCATGAGTGGAAGTGCCCTATGCTCTCTAAGCTGAGTTTTTTAGGTGTTTCAGGACACACCGTACACTTCTCCAGAGTGGCTGTTGGCAATTTACATCCCGCCCATCAGCGTAGCAAGGCTCCCGTTTCTCCATGGCCTGTCCTGCATTTCTGGTTTTGACACTTTATTCAGCATGGCCCTTTTGACCGATGGGAAGCGAGACTTCTTTGTAGCGCTGATTTGCCTTTCCAGGTTGCTTGGTTGGCCAAAAAGGGCGTATGCGTTTTTTCCTGAATATATTCAGGAAAAAACGCATACGCCCTTTTTGGCCAAGGGCATCATTGTCGAGGTTTTGCCGCCTTTCCTGTGCTTTAAAGGCGATTCGACTCTACCTCCTGAAATCTGTTTCCTGCAATTCTGCTATGCTTTCAAATCCTCTTCGTTGCCTTCCCTCAATATATTTGTGGACGAGAGTTATCATTTCTAACTCTGCAGGTTTGTGAATTGCAGTGCCCCTGAGCTCGATTTTTCAACTCGCTTTTTTGGGAGCTGGCCGCAAAAGCACAGGATTGCTTCAGGCCCTCTTCTGCTTCCGGGCGGCAGGCTGAGCCTGTGGTTAATCCTTCTTCCTGATGGGAAAATAGAGTGACCTGTGCCTGTCCCCACACCTAGACCTAGTCTCTCATTGGTTCCCCCTCTTCCCGTTCATCCTCAGGACAAATTGCAACCTGTTCGGAACAGGGGGTTAAAGGTGCTGATTCTCCAAGGAGGGAGATTGCTAGTAAAGTGGCTGTAATGGCGAGCCCGAGCACAAGGAGATGAGAAATGAGGTGCTTTTTAGAAACCTTTCCCGATCACACGGTGTACCGTCTTCTGGGTTTCTCATGCATGTTTTCGATGTAGGAAGATGCCCTTGAACCTGGAGATTTTGGACCCATGGGATGGGTACCACGCAGTATTACTTTAAAGGGTCTGCGTTTGCTCACCCAACCTCACCAAACCTCTCAGCCCGAAGAGTGTCCACCCTTATGTCTCAATCAGCTGTGGGTCTAGAGATGGTCAATAAAGGTGGCATCCCAGCCCCTGAACGAATTCTGTATGAATTTCTCTCTGTTTCACTGTCTTTGTTTCACGGGTTTTTAAAAGTAATTGACTTTTATAATGGGGTTTAGCTGCTTTTCACTGCTGTGTTTATGCCGATTTACACCCACTTGACTCACTTACAGAGAGATATCAATACATTGGTTTTAAGAGTCTTACTAGTCAGATATATTCTTGGGCGGTGAACAGGGGGTATTGAGTCCAGTTCACTGAGCAAGGAGTAGGTCTTGTCTGTTACATATTGGGTTTATGGAACAGTATCTGAGCTAATTTGATACCCTTGTTTTATGCATCACCCCACCTCACCTTTCCCGTTAAGCAGCCATAGTGTGTTTTCTAAACGTGTGACGCTGTTCTGTTTTGTAATTCAGTTCAAGTGTAGCGGATTTTACATTCCCTCTATAAGTGATATCTTACGATAAGTGTCTTTCTCTGTGACTTATTTCACTTAGAATCGTCGTACCTAAATCCACTCATCATGCTGCTACTAGCCTTATGACGTTGATTTCATGCCTGAGTGATATTCCATTGTACATAAGGACCACAACTTCTTTATCCATTTTTCTCTTTCCTGGGATATTTAAGGTGTAATGAAGTGGAGGTTCTTGTCAACAGAGCAGCCCTAAACTTTGGGGTGCCTGTGTCTTGCTGATTTTTAGTTTTCCCAATTTATACGCCCATGAGTGGAAGTGCCCTATGCTCTCTAAGCTGAGTTTTTTAGGTGTTTCAGGACACACCGTACACTTCTCCAGAGTGGCTGTTGGCAATTTACATCCCGCCCATCAGCGTAGCAAGGCTCCCGTTTCTCCATGGCCTGTCCTGCATTTCTGGTTTTGACACTTTATTCAGCATGGCCCTTTTGACCGATGGGAAGCGAGACTTCTTTGTAGCGCTGATTTGCCTTTCCAGGTTGCTTGGTTGGCCAAAAAGGGCGTATGCGTTTTTTCCTGAATATATTCAGGAAAAAACGCATACGCCCTTTTTGGCCAAGGGCATCATTGTCGAGGTTTTGCCGCTTTTCCTGTGCTTTAAAGGCGATTCGACTCTACCTCCTGAAATCAGTTTCCTGCAATTCTGCTATGCTTTCAAATCCTCTTCGTTGCCTTCCCTCAATATATTTGTGGACGAGAGTTACCATTTATAACTCTGCAGGTTTGTGAATTGCAGTGCCCCTGAGCTTCATTTTTCAACTCGCTTTTTTGGGAGCTGGCCGCAAAAGCACAGGATTGCTTCAGGCGCTGTTCTGCTTCCGGGCGGCAGGCTGAGCCTGTGGTTAATCCTTCTTCCTGATGGGAAAATAGAGTGACCTGTGCCTGTCCCAACACCTAGAGCTAGTCTCTCATTGGTTCCCCCTCTTCCCGTTCATCCTCAGGACAAATTTGCAACCTGTACAGAACAGGAGGTTAAAGGGGCTGATTCTCCAAGGAGGGAGATTGCTAGTAAAGCGGCTGTAATGGCCAACCCCAGCACAAGGAGATGAGAAATGAGGTGCGTTTTAGAAACCTTTCCCGATCACACGGTGTACCATCTTCTGGGTTTCTCATGCATGTTTTCGATGTAGGAAGATGCCCTTGAACCTGGAGATTTTGGACCCATGGGATGGATACCACGCAGTATTACTTTAAAGGGTCTGCGTTTGCTCACCCAACCTCACCAAACCTCTCAGCCCCAAGAGTGTCCACCCTTATGACTCAATCAGCTGTGGGTCTAGAGATGGTCAATAAAGGTGGCATCCCAGCCCCTGAACGAATTCTGTATGAATTTCTCTCTCTTTCACTGTCTTTGTTTCACGGGTTTTTAAAAGTAATTGATTTTTATAATGGGGTTTAGCTGCTTTTCACTGCTGTGTTTATGCCGCTTTACACCCACTTGACTCACTTACAGAGGGATATCAATACATTGGTTTTAAGAGTCTTACTAGTCAGATATATTCTTGGGCGGTGAACAGGGGGTGTTGAGTCCAGTTCACTGAGCAAGGAGTAGGTCTTGTCTATTACATATTGGGTTTATGGAACGGTATCTGAGCTAATTTGAAACCCTTGTTTTATGCATCACACCACCTCACCTTTCCCGTTAAGCAGCCATAGTGTGTCTTCTAAACGTGTGACGCTGTTCTGTTTTGTAATTCAGTTCAAGTGTAGCGGTTTTTACATTCCCTCTCTAAGTGATATCTTATGATAAGTGTCTTTTTCTGTGTGACTTATTTCACTTAGAATCGTCGTACCTAAATCCTCTCATCATGCTGCTACTAGCCTTATGACGTTGATTTCATGCCTGAGTGATATTCCATTGTACATAAGGACCACAACTTCTTTATCCATTTTTCTCTTTCCTGGGATATTTAAGGTGTAACGAAGTGGAGGTTCTTGTCAACAGAGCAGCCCTAAACTTTGGGGTGCCTGTGTCTTGCTGATTTTTAGTTTTCCCAATTTATACGCCCATGAGTGGAAGTGCCCTATGCTCTCTAAGCTGAGTTTTTTAGGTGTTTCAGGACACACCGTACACTTCTCCAGAGTGGCTGTTGGCAATTTACATCCCGCCCATCAGCGTAGCAAGGCTCCCGTTTCTCCATGGCCTGTCCTGCATTTCTGGTTTTGACACTTTATTCAGCATGGCCCTTTTGACCGATGGGAAGCGAGACTTCTTTGTAGCGCTGATTTGCCTTTCCAGGTTGCTTGGTTGGCCAAAAAGGGCGTATGCGTTTTTTCCTGAATATATTCAGGAAAAAACGCATACGCCCTTTTTGGCCAAGGGCATCATTGTCGAGGTTTTGCCGCCTTTCCTGTGCTTTAAAGGCGATTCGACTCTACCTCCTGAAATCTGTTTCCTGCAATTCTGCTATGCTTTCAAATCCTCTTCGTTGCCTTCCCTCAATATATTTGTGGACGAGAGTTATCATTTCTAACTCTGCAGGTTTGTGAATTGCAGTGCCCCTGAGCTCGATTTTTCAACTCGCTTTTTTGGGAGCTGGCCGCAAAAGCACAGGATTGCTTCAGGCCCTCTTCTGCTTCCGGGCGGCAGGCTGAGCCTGTGGTTAATCCTTCTTCCTGATGGGAAAATAGAGTGACCTGTGCCTGTCCCCACACCTAGACCTAGTCTCTCATTGGTTCCCCCTCTTCCCGTTCATCCTCAGGACAAATTGCAACCTGTTCGGAACAGGGGGTTAAAGGTGCTGATTCTCCAAGGAGGGAGATTGCTAGTAAAGTGGCTGTAATGGCGAGCCCGAGCACAAGGAGATGAGAAATGAGGTGCTTTTTAGAAACCTTTCCCGATCACACGGTGTACCGTCTTCTGGGTTTCTCATGCATGTTTTCGATGTAGGAAGATGCCCTTGAACCTGGAGATTTTGGACCCATGGGATGGGTACCACGCAGTATTACTTTAAAGGGTCTGCGTTTGCTCACCCAACCTCACCAAACCTCTCAGCCCGAAGAGTGTCCACCCTTATGTCTCAATCAGCTGTGGGTCTAGAGATGGTCAATAAAGGTGGCATCCCAGCCCCTGAACGAATTCTGTATGAATTTCTCTCTGTTTCACTGTCTTTGTTTCACGGGTTTTTAAAAGTAATTGACTTTTATAATGGGGTTTAGCTGCTTTTCACTGCTGTGTTTATGCCGATTTACACCCACTTGACTCACTTACAGAGAGATATCAATACATTGGTTTTAAGAGTCTTACTAGTCAGATATATTCTTGGGCGGTGAACAGGGGGTATTGAGTCCAGTTCACTGAGCAAGGAGTAGGTCTTGTCTGTTACATATTGGGTTTATGGAACGGTATCTGAGCTAATTTGATACCCTTGTTTTATGCATCACCCCACCTCACCTTTCCCGTTAAGCAGCCATAGTGTGTTTTCTAAACGTGTGACGCTGTTCTGTTTTGTAATTCAGTTCAAGTGTAGCGGATTTTACATTCCCTCTATAAGTGATATCTTACGATAAGTGTCTTTCTCTGTGACTTATTTCACTTAGAATCGTCGTACCTAAATCCACTCATCATGCTGCTACTAGCCTTATGACGTTGATTTCATGCCTGAGTGATATTCCATTGTACATAAGGACCACAACTTCTTTATCCATTTTTCTCTTTCCTGGGATATTTAAGGTGTAATGAAGTGGAGGTTCTTGTCAACAGAGCAGCCCTAAACTTTGGGGTGCCTGTGTCTTGCTGATTTTTAGTTTTCCCAATTTATACGCCCATGAGTGGAAGTGCCCTATGCTCTCTAAGCTGAGTTTTTTAGGTGTTTCAGGACACACCGTACACTTCTCCAGAGTGGCTGTTGGCAATTTACATCCCGCCCATCAGCGTAGCAAGGCTCCCGTTTCTCCATGGCCTGTCCTGCATTTCTGGTTTTGACACTTTATTCAGCATGGCCCTTTTGACCGATGGGAAGCGAGACTTCTTTGTAGCGCTGATTTGCCTTTCCAGGTTGCTTGCTTGGCCAAAAAGGGCGTATGCGTTTTTTCCTGAATATATTCAGGAAAAAACGCATACGCCCTTTTTGGCCAAGGGCATCATTGTCGAGGTTTTGCCGCTTTTCCTGTGCTTTAAAGGCGATTCGACTCTACCTCCTGAAATCAGTTTCCTGCAATTCTGCTATGCTTTCAAATCCTCTTCGTTGCCTTCCCTCAATATATTTGTGGACGAGAGTTACCATTTATAACTCTGCAGGTTTGTGAATTGCAGTGCCCCTGAGCTCCATTTTTCAACTCGCTTTTTTGGGAGCTGGCCGCAAAAGCACAGGATTGCTTCAGGCGCTGTTCTGCTTCCGGGCGGCAGGCTGAGCCTGTGGTTAATCCTTCTTCCTGATGGGAAAATAGAGTGACATGTGGCTGTCCCAACACCTAGAGCAAGTCTCTCATTGGTTCCCCCTCTTCCCGTTTATCCTCAGGACAAATTGCAACCTGTACGGAACAGAAGGTTAAAGGGGCTGATTCTCCAAGGAGGGAGATTGCTAGTAAAGCGGCTGTAATGGCCAACCCCAGCACAAGGAGATGAGAAATGAGGTGCGTTTTAGAAACCTTTCCCGATCACACGGTGTACCATCTTCTGGGTTTCTCATGCATGTTTTCGATGTAGGAAGATGCCCTTGAACCTGGAGATTTTGGACCCATGGGATGGATACCACGCAGTATTACTTTAAAGGGTCTGCGTTTGCTCACCCAACCTCACCAAACCTCTCAGCCCCAAGAGTGTCCACCCTTATGACTCAATCAGCTGTGGGTCTAGAGATGGTCAATAAAGGTGGCATCCCTACCCCTGAACGAATTCTGTATGAATTTCTCTCTCTTTCACTGTATTTGTTTCACGGGTTTTTAAAAGTAATTGATTTTTATAATGGGGTTTAGCTGCTTTTCACTGCTGTGTTTATGCCGCTTTACACCCACTTGACTCACTTACAGAGGGATATCAATACATTGGTTTTAAGAGTCTTACTAGTCAGAAATATTCTTGGGCGGTGAACAGGGGGTGTTGAGTCCAGTTCACTGAGCAAGGAGTAGGTCTTGTCTATTACATATTGGGTTTATGGAACGGTATCTGAGCTAATTTGAAACCCTTGTTTTATGCATCACACCACCTCACCTTTCCCGTTAAGCAGCCATAGTGTGTCTTCTAAACGTGTGACGCTGTTCTGTTTTGTAATTCAGTTCAAGTGTAGCGGTTTTTACATTCCCTCTCTAAGTGATATCTTATGATAAGTGTCTTTTTCTGTGTGACTTATTTCACTTAGAATCGTCGTACCTAAATCCTCTCATCATGCTGCTACTAGCCTTATGACGTTGATTTCATGCCTGAGTGATATTCCATTGTACATAAGGACCACAACTTCTTTATCCATTTTTCTCTTTCCTGGGATATTTAAGGTGTAATGAAGTGGAGGTTCTTGTCAACAGAGCAGCCCTAAACTTTGGGGTGCCTGTGTCTTGCTGATTTTTAGTTTTCCCAATTTATACGCCCATGAGTGGAAGTGCCCTATGCTCTCTAAGCTGAGTTTTTTAGGTGTTTCAGGACACACCGTACACTTCTCCAGAGTGGCTGTTGGCAATTTACATCCCGCCCATCAGCGTAGCAAGGCTCCCGTTTCTCCATGGCCTGTCCTGCATTTCTGGTTTTGACACTTTATTCAGCATGGCCCTTTTGACCGATGGGAAGCGAGACTTCTTTGTAGCGCTGATTTGCCTTTCCAGGTTGCTTGGTTGGCCAAAAAGGGCGTATGCGTTTTTTCCTGAATATATTCAGGAAAAAACGCATACGCCCTTTTTGGCCAAGGGCATCATGGTCGAGGTTTTGCCGCTTTTCCTGTGCTTTAAAGGCGATTCGAATCTACCTCCTGAAATCTGTTTCCTGCAATTCTGCCTTGCTTTCTAATCCTCTTTGTTGCCTTCCCTCAATATATTTGTGGACGAGAGTTATCATTTCTAACTCTGCAGGTTTGTGAATTGCAGTGCCCCTGAGCTCCATTTTTCAACTCGCTTTCTTGGGAGCTGGCCGCAAAAGCGAAGGATTGCTTCAGGCCCTATTGTGGTTCTGGGCGGCAGGCTGAGCCTGTGGTTAATTCTTCTTCCTGATGGGAAAATAGAGTGACCTGTGCCTGTCCCCACACCTAGACCTAGTCTCTCATTGGTTCCCCCTCTTCCCGTTCATCCTCAGGACAAATTTGCAACCTGTACAGAACAGGAGGTTAAAGGTGCTCATTCTCCAAGGAGGGAGATTGCTAGTAAAGCGGCTGGAATGGCGAGCCCGAGCACAAGGAGATGAGAAATGAGGTGCGTTTTAGAAACCTTTCCCGATCACACGGTGTACCATCTTCTGGGTTTCTCATGCATGTTTTCGATGTAGGAAGATGCCCTTGAACCTGGAGATTTTGGACCCATGGGATGGATACCACGCAGTATTACTTTAAAGGGTCTGCGTTTGCTCACCCAACCTCACCAAACCTCTCAGCCCCAAGAGTGTCCACCCTTATGACTCAATCAGCTGTGGGTCTAGAGATAGTCAATAAAGGTGGCATCCCAGCCCCTGAACGAATTCTGTATGAATTTCTCTCTCTTTCACTGTCTTTGTTTCACGGGTTTTTAAAAGTAATTGATTTTTATAATGGGGTTTAGCTGCTTTTCACTGCTGTGTTTATGCCGCTTTACACCCACTTGACTCACTTACAGAGGGATATCAATACATTGGTTTTAAGAGTCTTACTAGTCAGATATATTCTTGGGCGGTGAACAGGGGGTGTTGAGTCCAGTTCACTGAGCAAGGAGTAGGTCTTGTCTATTACATATTGGGTTTATGGAACGGTATCTGAGCTAATTTGAAACCCTTGTTTTATGCATCACCCCACCTCACCTTTCCCGTTAAGCAGCCATAGTGTGTTTTCTAAACGTGTGACGCTGTTCTGTTTTGTAATTCAGTTCAAGTGTAGCGGTTTTTACATTCCCTCTATAAGTGATATCTTATCATAAGTGTCTTTCTCTGTGACTTATTTCACTTAGAATCGTCGTACCTAAATCCACTCATCATGCTGCTACTAGCCTTATGACGTTGATTTCATGCCTGAGTGATATTCCATTGTACATAAGGACCACAACTTCTTTATCCATTTTTCTCTTTCCTGGGATATTTAAGGTGTAATGAAGTGGAGGTTCTTGTCAACAGAGCAGCCCTAAACTTTGGGGTGCCTGTGTCTTGCTGATTTTTAGTTTTCCCAATTTATACGCCCATGAGTGGAAGTGCCCTATGCTCTCTAAGCTGAGTTTTTTAGGTGTTTCAGGACACACCGTACACTTCTCCAGAGTGGCTGTTGGCAATTTACATCCCGCCCATCAGCGTAGCAAGGCTCCCGTTTCTCCATGGCCTGTCCTGCATTTCTGGTTTTGACACTTTATTCAGCATGGCCCTTTTGACCGATGGGAAGCGAGACTTCTTTGTAGCGCTGATTTGCCTTTCCAGGTTGCTTGCTTGGCCAAAAAGGGCGTATGCGTTTTTTCCTGAATATATTCAGGAAAAAACGCATACGCCCTTTTTGGCCAAGGGCATCATTGTCGAGGTTTTGCCGCTTTTCCTGTGCTTTAAAGGCGATTCGACTCTACCTCCTGAAATCAGTTTCCTGCAATTCTGCTATGCTTTCAAATCCTCTTCGTTGCCTTCCCTCAATATATTTGTGGACGAGAGTTACCATTTATAACTCTACAGGTTTGTGAATTGCAGTGCCCCTGAGCTCCATTTTTCAACTCGCTTTTTTGGGAGCTGGCCGCAAAAGCACAGGATTGCTTCAGGCGCTGTTCTGCTTCCGGGCGGCAGGCTGAGCCTGTGGTTAATCCTTCTTCCTGATGGGAAAATAGAGTGACATGTGGCTGTCCCAACACCTAGAGCAAGTCTCTCATTGGTTCCCCCTCTTCCCGTTTATCCTCAGGACAAATTGCAACCTGTACGGAACAGAAGGTTAAAGGGGCTGATTCTCCAAGGAGGGAGATTGCTAGTAAAGCGGCTGTAATGGCCAACCCCAGCACAAGGAGATGAGAAATGAGGTGCGTTTTAGAAACCTTTCCCGATCACACGGTGTACCATCTTCTGGGTTTCTCATGCATGTTTTCGATGTAGGAAGATGCCCTTGAACCTGGAGATTTTGGACCCATGGGATGGATACCACGCAGTATTACTTTAAAGGGTCTGCGTTTGCTCACCCAACCTCACCAAACCTCTCAGCCCCAAGAGTGTCCACCCTTATGACTCAATCAGCTGTGGGTCTAGAGATGGTCAATAAAGGTGGCATCCCTACCCCTGAACGAATTCTGTATGAATTTCTCTCTCTTTCACTGTCTTTGTTTCACGGGTTTTTAAAAGTAATTGATTTTTATAATGGGGTTTAGCTGCTTTTCACTGCTGTGTTTATGCCGCTTTACACCCACTTGACTCACTTACAGAGGGATATCAATACATTGGTTTTAAGAGTCTTACTAGTCAGAAATATTCTTGGGCGGTGAACAGGGGGTGTTGAGTCCAGTTCACTGAGCAAGGAGTAGGTCTTGTCTATTACATATTGGGTTTATGGAACGGTATCTGAGCTAATTTGAAACCCTTGTTTTATGCATCACACCACCTCACCTTTCCCGTTAAGCAGCCATAGTGTGTCTTCTAAACGTGTGACGCTGTTCTGTTTTGTAATTCAGTTCAAGTGTAGCGGTTTTTACATTCCCTCTCTAAGTGATATCTTATGATAAGTGTCTTTTTCTGTGTGACTTATTTCACTTAGAATCGTCGTACCTAAATCCTCTCATCATGCTGCTACTAGCCTTATGACGTTGATTTCATGCCTGAGTGATATTCCATTGTACATAAGGACCACAACTTCTTTATCCATTTTTCTCTTTCCTGGGATATTTAAGGTGTAACGAAGTGGAGGTTCTTGTCAACAGAGCAGCCCTAAACTTTGGGGTGCCTGTGTCTTGCTGATTTTTAGTTTTCCCAATTTATACGCCCATGAGTGGAAGTGCCCTATGCTCTCTAAGCTGAGTGTTTTAGATGTTTCAGGACACACCGTACACTTCTCCAGAGTGGCTGTTGGCAATTTACATCCCGCCCATCAGCGTAGCAAGCCTCCCATTTCTCCATGGCCTGTCCTGCATTTCTGGTTTTGACACTTTATTCAGCATGGCCCTTTTGACCGATGGGAAGCGAGACTTCTTTGTAGCGCTGATTTGCCTTTCCAGGTTGCTTGGTTGGCCAAAAAGGGCGTATGCGTTTTTTCCTGAATATATTCAGGAAAAAACGCATACGCCCTTTTTGGCCAAGGGCATCATGGTCGAGGTTTTGCCGCTTTTCCTGTGCTTTAAAGGCGATTCGAATCTACCTCCTGAAATCTGTTTCCTGCAATTCTGCCTTGCTTTCTAATCCTCTTTGTTGCCTTCCCTCAATATATTTGTGGACGAGAGTTATCATTTCTAACTCTGCAGGTTTGTGAATTGCAGTGCCCCTGAGCTCCATTTTTCAACTCGCTTTCTTGGGAGCTGGCCGCAAAAGCGAAGGATTGCTTCAGGCCCTATTGTGGTTCTGGGCGGCAGGCTGAGCCTGTGGTTAATTCTTCTTCCTGATGGGAAAATAGAGTGACCTGTGCCTGTCCCCACACCTAGACCTAGTCTCTCATTGGTTCCCCCTCTTCCCGTTCATCCTCAGGACAAATTTGCAACCTGTACAGAACAGGAGGTTAAAGGTGCTCATTCTCCAAGGAGGGATATTGCTAGTAAAGCGGCTGGAATGGCGAGCCCGAGCACAAGGAGATGAGAAATGAGGTGCGTTTTAGAAACCTTTCCCGATCACACGGTGTACCATCTTCTGGGTTTCTCATGCATGTTTTCGATGTAGGAAGATGCCCTTGAACCTGGAGATTTTGGACCCATGGGATGGATACCACGCAGTATTACTTTAAAGGGTCTGCGTTTGCTCACCCAACCTCACCAAACCTCTCAGCCCCAAGAGTGTCCACCCTTATGACTCAATCAGCTGTGGGTCTAGAGATAGTCAATAAAGGTGGCATCCCAGCCCCTGAACGAATTCTGTATGAATTTCTCTCTCTTTCACTGTCTTTGTTTCACGGGTTTTTAAAAGTAATTGATTTTTATAATGGGGTTTAGCTGCTTTTCACTGCTGTGTTTATGCCGCTTTACACCCACTTGACTCACTTACAGAGGGATATCAATACATTGGTTTTAAGAGTCTTACTAGTCAGAAATATTCTTGGGCCGTGAACAGGGGGTGTTGAGTCCAGTTCACTGAGCAAGGAGTAGGTCTTGTCTATTACATATTGGGTTTATGGAACGGTATCTGAGCTAATTTGAAACCCTTGTTTTATGCATCACACCACCTCACCTTTCCCGTTAAGCAGCCATAGTGTGTCTTCTAAACGTGTGACGCTGTTCTGTTTTGTAATTCAGTTCAAGTGTAGCGGTTTTTACATTCCCTCTCTAAGTGATATCTTATGATAAGTGTCTTTTTCTGTGTGACTTATTTCACTTAGAATCGTCGTACCTAAATCCTCTCATCATGCTGCTACTAGCCTTATGACGTTGATTTCATGCCTGAGTGATATTCCATTGTACATAAGGACCACAACTTCTTTATCCATTTTTCTCTTTCCTGGGATGTTTAAGGTGTAATGAAGTGGAGGTTCTTGTCAACAGAGCAGTCCTAAACTTTGGGGTGCCTGTGTCTTGCTGATTTTTAGTTTTCCCAATTTATACGCCCATGAGTGGAAGTGCCCTATGCTCTCTAAGCTGAGTGTTTTAGATGTTTCAGGACACACCGTACACTTCTCCAGAGTGGCTGTTGGCAATTTACATCCCGCCCATCAGCGTAGCAAGGCTCCCGTTTCTCCATGGCCTGTCCTGCATTTCTGGTTTTGACACTTTATTCATCATGGCCCTTTTGACCGATGGGAAGCGAGACTTCTTTGTAGCGCTGATTTGCCTTTCCAGGTTGCTTGGTTGGCCAAAAAGGGCGTATGCGTTTTTTCCTGAATATATTCAGGAAAAAACGCATACGCCCTTTTTGGCCAAGGGCATCATGGTCGAGGAATTGCTGCTTTTCCTGTGCTTTAAAGGCGATTCGAATCTACCTCCTGAAATCTGTTTCCTGCAATTCTGCCTTGCTTTCTAATCCTATTTGTTGCCTTCCCTCAATATATTTGTGGACGAGAGTTATCATTTCTAACTCTGCAGGTTTGTGAATTGCAGTGCCCCTGAGCTCCATTTTTCAACTCGCTTTCTTGGGAGCTGGCCGCAAAAGCGCAGGATTGCTTCAGGCCCTATTGTGGTTCTGGGCGGCAGGCTGAGCCTGTGGTTAATTCTTCTTCCTGATGGGAAAATAGAGTGACCTGTGCCTGTCCCCACACCTAGACCTAGTCTCTCATTGGTTCCCCCTCTTCCCGTTCATCCTCAGGACAAATTTGCAACCTGTACAGAACAGGAGGTTAAAGGTGCTCATTGTCCAAGGAGGGAGATTGCTAGTAAAGCGGCTGGAATGGCGAGCCCGAGCACAAGGAGATGAGAAATGAGGTGCGTTTTAGAAACCTTTCCCGATCACACGGTGTACCATCTTCTGGGTTTCTCATGCATGTTTTCGATGTAGGAAGATGCCCTTGAACCTGGAGATTTTGGACCCATGGGATGGGTACCACGCAGTATTACTTTAAAGGGTCTGCGTTTGCTCACCCAACCTCACCAAACCTCTCAGCCCGAAGAGTGTCCACCCTTATGTCTCAATCAGCTGTGGGTCTAGAGATGGTCAATAAATGTGGCATCCCAGCCCCTGAACGAATTCTGTATGAATTTCTCTCTCTTTCACTGTCTTTGTTTCACGGGTTTTTAAAAGTAATTGATTTTTATAATGGGGTTTAGCTGCTTTTCACTGCTGTGTTTATGCCGCTTTACACCCACTTGACTCACTTACAGAGAGATATCAATACATTGGTTTTAAGAGTCTTACTAGTCAGATATATTCTTGGGCGGTGAACAGGGGGTGTTGAATCCAGTTCACTGAGCAAGGAGTAGGTCTTGTCTTTTACATATTGGGTTTATGGAACAGTATCTGAGCTAATTTGAAACCCTTGTGTTATGCATCACCCCACCTCACCTTTCCCGTTAAGCAGCCATAGTGTGTTTTCTAAACGTGTGACGCTGTTCTGTTTTGTAATTCAGTTCAAGTGTAGCGGTTTTTACATTCCCTCTATAAGTGATATCTTATGATAAGTGCCTTTTTCTGTGTGACTTATTTCACTTAGAATCGTCGTACCTAAATCTTCTCATCATGCTGCTACTAGCCTTATGATGTTGATTTCATGCCTGAGTGATATTCCATTGTACATAAGGACCACAACTTCTTTATCCATTTTTCTCTTTCCTGGGATATTTAAGGTGTAATGAAGTGGAGGTTCTTGTCATCAGAGCAGCCCTAAACTTTGGGGTGCCTGTGTCTTGCTGATTTTTAGTTTTCCCAATTTATACGCCCATGAGTGGAAGTGCCCTATGCTCTCTAAGCTGAGTGTTTTAGATGTTTCAGGACACACCGTACACTTCTCCAGAGTGGCTGTTGGCAATTTAAATCCCGCCCATCAGCGTAGCAAGGCTCCCGTTTCTCCATGGCCTGTCCTGCATTTCTGGTTTTGACACTTTATTCAGCATGGCCCTTTTGACCGATGGGAAGCGAGACTTCTTTGTAGCACTGATTTGCCTTTCCAGGTTGCTTGGTTGGCCAAAAAGGGCGTATGCGTTTTTTCCTGAATATATTCAGGAAAAAACGCATACGCCCTGTTTGGCCAAGGGCATCATGGTCGAGGTTTTGCAGCTTTTCCTGTGCTTTAAAGGCGATTCGAATCTACCTCCTGAAATCTGTTTCCTGCAATTCTGCCTTGCTTTCAAATCCTCTTCGTTGCCTTCCCTCAATATATTTGTGGACGAGAGTTATCATTTCTAACTCTGCAGGTTTGTGAATTGCAGTGCCCCTGAGCTCCATTTTTCAACTCGCTTTCTTGGGAGCTGGCCGCAAAAGCGCAGGATTGCTTCAGGCCCTATTGTGGTTCCGGGCGGCAGGCTGAGCCTGTGGTTAATTCTTCTTCCTGATGGGAAAATAGAGTGACCTGTGCCTGTCCCCACACCTAGACCTAGTCTCTCATTGGTTCCCCCTCTTCCCGTTCATCCTCAGGACAAATTTGCAACCTGTACAGAACAGGAGGTTAAAGGTGCTCATTCTCCAAGGAGGGAGATTGCTAGTAAAGCGGCTGGAATGGCGAGCCCGAGCACAAGGAGATGAGAAATGAGGTGCGTTTTAGAAACCTTTCCCGATCACACGGTGTACCGTCTTCTGGGTTTCTCATGCATGTTTTCGATGTAGGAAGATGCCCTTGAACCTGGAGATTTTGGACCCATGGGATGGGTACCACGCAGTATTACTTTAAAGGGTCTGCGTTTGCTCACCCAACCTCACCAAACCTCTCAGCCCGAAGAGTGTCCACCCTTATGTCTCAATCAGCTGTGGGTCTAGAGATGGTCAATCCAGGTGGCATCACAGCCCCTGAACGAATTTTGTAAGAATTTCTCTCTCTTTCACTGTCTTTGTTTCACGGGTTTTTAAAAGTAATTGATTTTTATAATGGGGTTTAGCTGCTTTTCACTGCTGTGTTTATGCCGCTTTACACCCACTTGACTCACTTACAGAGGGATATCAATACATTGGTTTTAAGATTCTTACTAGTCAGATATATTCTTGGGCGGTGAACAGGGGGTGTTGAGTCCAGTTCACTGAGCAAGGAGTAGGTCTTGTCTATTACATATTGGGTTTATGGAACGGTATCTGAGCTCATTTGAAACCCTTGTTTTATGCATCACCCCACCTCACCTTTCCCGTTAAGCAGCCATAGTGTGTCTTCTAAACGTGTGACGCTGTTCTGTTTTGTAATTCAGTTCAAGTGTAGCGGTTTTTACATTCCCTCTCTAAGTGATATCTTATGATAAGTGTCTTTTTCTGTGTGACTTATTTCACTTAGAATCGTCGTACCTAAATCTTCTCATCATGCTGCTACTAGCCTTATGATGTTGATTTCATTGCTGAGTGATATGCCATTATACATATGGACCACAACTTCTTTATCCATTTTTCTCTTTCCTGGGATATTTAAGGTGTAACGAAGTGGAGGTTCTTGTCAACAGAGCAGCCCTAAGCTTTGGGGTGCCTGTGTCTTGCTGATTTTTAGTTTTCCCAATTTATACGCCCATGAGTGGAAGTGCCCTATGCTCTCTAATCTGAGTTTTTTAGATGTTTCAGGACACACCGTACACTTCTCCAGAGTGGCTGTTGGCAATTTACATCCCGCCCATCAGCGTAGCAAGGCTCCCGTTTCTCCATGGCCTGTCCTGCATTTCTGGTTTTGACACTTTATTCAGCATGGCCCTTTTGACCGATGGGAAGCGAGACTTCTTTGTAGCGCTGATTTGCCTTTCCAGGTTGCTTGGTTGGCCAAAAAGGGCGTATGCGTTTTTTCCTGAATATATTCAGGAAAAAACGCATACGCCCTTTTTGGCCAAGGGCATCATGGTCGAGGTTTTGCCGCTTTTCCTGTGCTTTAAAGGCGATTCGAATCTACCTCCTGAAATCTGTTTCCTGCAATTCTGCCTTGCTTTCAAATCCTCTTCGTTGCCTTCCCTCAATATATTTGTGGACGAGAGTTATCATTTCTAACTCTGCAGGTTTGTGAATTGCAGTGCCCCTGAGCTCCATTTTTCAACTCGCTTTCTTGGGAGCTGGCCGCAAAAGCGCAGGATTGCTTCAGGCCCTATTGTGGTTCCGGGCGGCAGGCTGAGCCTGTGGTTAATTCTTCTTCCTGATGGGAAAATAGAGTGACCTGTGCCTGTCCCCACACCTAGACCTAGTCTCTCATTGGTTCCCCCTCTTCCCGTTCATCCTCAGGACAAATTGCAACCTGTTCGGAACAGGAGGTTAAAGGTGCTGATTCTCCAAGGAGGGAGATTGCTAGTAAAGTGGCTGTAATGGCGAGCCCGAGCACAAGGAGATGAGAAATGAGGTGCGTTTTAGAAACCTTTCCCGATCACACGGTGTACCGTCTTCTGGGTTTCTCATGCATGTTTTCGATGTAGGAAGATGCCCTTGAACCTGGAGATTTTGGACCCATGGGATGGGTACCACACAGTATTACTTTAAAGGGTCTGCATTTGCTCACCCAACCTCACCAAACCTCTCAGCCCGAAGAGTGTCCACCCTTATGTCTCAATCAGCTGTGGGTCTAGAGATGGTCAATAAAGGTGGCATCCCAGCCACTGAACGAATTCTGTATGAATTTCTCTCTCTTTCACTGTCTTTGTTTCACGGGTTTTTAAAAGTAATTGACTTTTATAATGGGGTTTAGCTGCTTTTCACTGCTGTGTTTATGCCGATTTACACCCACTTGACTCACTTACAGAGAGATATCAATACATTGGTTTTAAGAGTCTTACTAGTCAGATATATTCTTGGGCGGTGAACAGGGGGTGTTGAGTCCAGTTCACTGAGCAAGGAGTAGGTCTTGTCTGTTACATTTTGGGTTTATGGAACAGTATCTGAGCTAATTTGATACCCTTGTTTTATGCATCACCCCACCTCACCTTTCCCGTTAAGCAGCCATAGTGTGTTTTCTAAACGTGTGACGCTGTTCTGTTTTGTAATTCAGTTCAAGTGTAGCGGATTTTACATTCCCTCTATAAGTGATATCTTACGATAAGTGTCTTTCTCTGTGACTTATTTCACTTAGAATCGTCGTACCTAAATCCACTCATCATGCTGCTACCAGCCTTATGACGTTGATTTCATGCCTGAGTGATATTCCATTGTACATAAGGACCACAACTTCTTTATCCATTTTTCTCTTTCCTGGGATATTTAAGGTGTAATGAAGTGGAGGTTCTTGTCAACAGAGCAGCCCTAAACTTTGGGGTGCCTGTGTCTTGCTGATTTTTAGTTTTCCCAATTTATACGCCCATGAGTGGAAGTGCCCTATGCTCTCTAAGCTGAGTTTTTTAGGTGTTTCAGGACACACCGTACACTTCTCCAGAGTGGCTGTTGGCAATTTACATCCCGCCCATCAGCGTAGCAAGGCTCCCGTTTCTCCATGGCCTGTCCTGCATTTCTGGTTTTGACACTTTATTCAGCATGGCCCTTTTGACCGATGGGAAGCGAGACTTCTTTGTAGCGCTGATTTGCCTTTCCAGGTTGCTTGGTTGGTCAAAAAGGGCGTATGCGTTTTTTCCTGAATATATTCAGGAAAAAACACATACGCCCTTTTTGGCCAAGGGCATCATTGTCGAGGTTTTGCCGCTTTTCCTGTGCTTTAAAGGCGATTCGATTCTACCTCCTGAAATCAGTTTCCTGCAATTCTGCTATGCTTTCAAATCCTCTTCGTTGCCTTCCCTCAATATATTTGTGGACGAGAGTTACCATTTATAACTCTGCAGGTTTGTGAATTGCAGTGCCCCTGAGCTCCATTTTTCAACTCGCTTTTTTGGGAGCTGGCCGCAAAAGCACAGTATTGCTTCAGGCCCTGTTCTGCTTCCGGGCGGCAGGCTGAGCCTGTGGTTAATCCTTCTTCCTGATGGGAAAATAGAGTGACATGTGGCTGTCCCAACACCTAGAGCTAGTCTCTCATTGGTTCCCCCTCTTCCCGTTTATCCTCAGGACAAATTGCAACCTGTACGGAACAGAAGGTTAAAGGTGCTGATTCTCAAAGGAGGGAGATTGCTAGTAAAGCGGCTGTAATGGCCAACCCGAGCACAAGGAGATGAGAAATGAGGTGCGTTTTAGAAACCTTTCCCGATCACACGGTGTACCATCTTCTGGGTTTCGCATGCATGTTTTCGATGTAGGAAGATGACCTTGAATCTGGAGATTTTGGACCCATGGGATGGGTACCACGCAGTATTACTTTAAAGGGTCTGCGTTTGCTCACCCAACCTCACCAAACCTCTCAGCCCGAAGAGTGTCCACCCTTATGTCTCAATCAGCTGTGGGTCTAGAGATGGTCAATAAAGGTGGCATCCCAGCCCCTGAACGAATTCTGTATGAATTTCTCTCTCTTTCACTGTCTTTGTTTCACGGGTTTTTAAAAGTAATTGATTTTTATAATGGGGTTTAGCTGCTTTTCACTGCTGTGTTTATGCCGCTTTACACCCACTTGACTCACTTACAGAGGGATATCAATACATTGGTTTTAAGAGTCTTACTAGTCAGATATATTCTTGGGCGGTGAACAGGGGGTGTTGAATCCAGTTCACTGAGCAAGGAGTAGGTCTTGTCTATTACATATTGGGTTTATGGAACGGTATCTGAGCTAATTTGAAACCCTTGTTTTATGCATCACACCACCTCACCTTTCCCGTTAAGCAGCCATAGTGTGTCTTCTAAACGTGTGACGCTGTTCTGTTTTGTAATTCAGTTCAAGTGTAGCGGTTTTTACATTCCCTCTCTAAGTGATATCTTATGATAAGTGTCTTTTTCTGTGTGACTTATTTCACTTAGAATCGTCGTACCTAAATCCTCTCATCATGCTGCTACTAGCCTTATGACGTTGATTTCATGCCTGAGTGATATTCCATTGTACATAAGGACCACAACTTCTTTATCCATTTTTCTCTTTCCTGGGATATTTAAGGTGTAACGAAGTGGAGGTTCTTGTCAACAGAGCAGCCCTAAACTTTGGGGTGCCTGTGTCTTGCTGATTTTTAGTTTTCCCAATTTATATGCCCATGAGTGGAAGTGCCCTATGCTCTCTAAGCTGAGTGTTTTAGATGTTTCAGGACACACCGTACACTTCTCCAGAGTGGCTGTTGGCAATTTACATCCCGCCCATCAGCGTAGCAAGCCTCCCATTTCTCCATGGCCTGTCCTGCATTTCTGGTTTTGACACTTTATTCAGCATGGCCCTTTTGACCGATGGGAAGCGAGACTTCTTTGTAGCGCTGATTTGCCTTTCCAGGTTGCTTGGTTGGCCAAAAAGGGCGTATGCGTTTTTTCCTGAATATATTCAGGAAAAAACGCATACGCCCTTTTTGGCCAAGGGCATCATGGTCGAGGTTTTGCCGCTTTTCCTGTGCTTTAAAGGCGATTCGAATCTACCTCCTGAAATCTGTTTCCTGCAATTCTGCCTTGCTTTCTAATCCTCTTTGTTGCCTTCCCTCAATATATTTGTGGACGAGAGTTATCATTTCTAACTCTGCAGGTTTGTGAATTGCAGTGCCCCTGAGCTCCATTTTTCAACTCGCTTTCTTGGGAGCTGGCCGCAAAAGCGAAGGATTGCTTCAGGCCCTATTGTGGTTCTGGGCGGCAGGCTGAGCCTGTGGTTAATTCTTCTTCCTGATGGGAAAATAGAGTGACCTGTGCCTGTCCCCACACCTAGACCTAGTCTCTCATTGGTTCCCCCTCTTCCCGTTCATCCTCAGGACAAATTTGCAACCTGTACAGAACAGGAGGTTAAAGGTGCTCATTCTCCAAGGAGGGATATTGCTAGTAAAGCGGCTGGAATGGCGAGCCCGAGCACAAGGAGATGAGAAATGAGGTGCGTTTTAGAAACCTTTCCCGATCACACGGTGTACCATCTTCTGGGTTTCTCATGCATGTTTTCGATGTAGGAAGATGCCCTTGAACCTGGAGATTTTGGACCCATGGGATGGATACCACGCAGTATTACTTTAAAGGGTCTGCGTTTGCTCACCCAACCTCACCAAACCTCTCAGCCCCAAGAGTGTCCACCCTTATGACTCAATCAGCTGTGGGTCTAGAGATAGTCAATAAAGGTGGCATCCCAGCCCCTGAACGAATTCTGTATGAATTTCTCTCTCTTTCACTGTCTTTGTTTCACGGGTTTTTAAAAGTAATTGATTTTTATAATGGGGTTTAGCTGCTTTTCACTGCTGTGTTTATGCCGCTTTACACCCACTTGACTCACTTACAGAGGGATATCAATACATTGGTTTTAAGAGTCTTACTAGTCAGAAATATTCTTGGGCCGTGAACAGGGGGTGTTGAGTCCAGTTCACTGAGCAAGGAGTAGGTCTTGTCTATTACATATTGGGTTTATGGAACGGTATCTGAGCTAATTTGAAACCCTTGTTTTATGCATCACACCACCTCACCTTTCCCGTTAAGCAGCCATAGTGTGTCTTCTAAACGTGTGACGCTGTTCTGTTTTGTAATTCAGTTCAAGTGTAGCGGTTTTTACATTCCCTCTCTAAGTGATATCTTATGATAAGTGTCTTTTTCTGTGTGACTTATTTCACTTAGAATCGTCGTACCTAAATCCTCTCATCATGCTGCTACTAGCCTTATGACGTTGATTTCATGCCTGAGTGATATTCCATTGTACATAAGGACCACAACTTCTTTATCCATTTTTCTCTTTCCTGGGATGTTTAAGGTGTAATGAAGTGGAGGTTCTTGTCAACAGAGCAGTCCTAAACTTTGGGGTGCCTGTGTCTTGCTGATTTTTAGTTTTCCCAATTTATACGCCCATGAGTGGAAGTGCCCTATGCTCTCTAAGCTGAGTGTTTTAGATGTTTCAGGACACACCGTACACTTCTCCAGAGTGGCTGTTGGCAATTTACATCCCGCCCATCAGCGTAGCAAGGCTCCCGTTTCTCCATGGCCTGTCCTGCATTTCTGGTTTTGACACTTTATTCATCATGGCCCTTTTGACCGATGGGAAGCGAGACTTCTTTGTAGCGCTGATTTGCCTTTCCAGGTTGCTTGGTTGGCCAAAAAGGGCGTATGCGTTTTTTCCTGAATATATTCAGGAAAAAACGCATACGCCCTTTTTGGCCAAGGGCATCATGGTCGAGGAATTGCTGCTTTTCCTGTGCTTTAAAGGCGATTCGAATCTACCTCCTGAAATCTGTTTCCTGCAATTCTGCCTTGCTTTCTAATCCTATTTGTTGCCTTCCCTCAATATATTTGTGGACGAGAGTTATCATTTCTAACTCTGCAGGTTTGTGAATTGCAGTGCCCCTGAGCTCCATTTTTCAACTCGCTTTCTTGGGAGCTGGCCGCAAAAGCGCAGGATTGCTTCAGGCCCTATTGTGGTTCCGGGCGGCAGGCTGAGCCTGTGGTTAATTCTTCTTCCTGATGGGAAAATAGAGTGACCTGTGCCTGTCCCCACACCTAGACCTAGTCTCTCATTGGTTCCCCCTCTTCCCGTTCATCCTCAGGACAAATTTGCAACCTGTACAGAACAGGAGGTTAAAGGTGCTCATTGTCCAAGGAGGGAGATTGCTAGTAAAGCGGCTGGAATGGCGAGCCCGAGCACAAGGAGATGAGAAATGAGGTGCGTTTTAGAAACCTTTCCCGATCACACGGTGTACCATCTTCTGGGTTTCTCATGCATGTTTTCGATGTAGGAAGATGCCCTTGAACCTGGAGATTTTGGACCCATGGGATGGGTACCACGCAGTATTACTTTAAAGGGTCTGCGTTTGCTCACCCAACCTCACCAAACCTCTCAGCCCGAAGAGTGTCCACCCTTATGTCTCAATCAGCTGTGGGTCTAGAGATGGTCAATAAATGTGGCATCCCAGCCCCTGAACGAATTCTGTATGAATTTCTCTCTCTTTCACTGTCTTTGTTTCACGGGTTTTTAAAAGTAATTGATTTTTATAATGGGGTTTAGCTGCTTTTCACTGCTGTGTTTATGCCGCTTTACACCCACTTGACTCACTTACAGAGAGATATCAATACATTGGTTTTAAGAGTCTTACTAGTCAGATATATTCTTGGGCGGTGAACAGGGGGTGTTGAATCCAGTTCACTGAGCAAGGAGTAGGTCTTGTCTTTTACATATTGGGTTTATGGAACAGTATCTGAGCTAATTTGAAACCCTTGTGTTATGCATCACCCCACCTCACCTTTCCCGTTAAGCAGCCATAGTGTGTTTTCTAAACGTGTGACGCTGTTCTGTTTTGTAATTCAGTTCAAGTGTAGCGGTTTTTACATTCCCTCTATAAGTGATATCTTATGATAAGTGCCTTTTTCTGTGTGACTTATTTCACTTAGAATCGTCGTACCTAAATCTTCTCATCATGCTGCTACTAGCCTTATGATGTTGATTTCATGCCTGAGTGATATTCCATTGTACATAAGGACCACAACTTCTTTATCCATTTTTCTCTTTCCTGGGATATTTAAGGTGTAATGAAGTGGAGGTTCTTGTCATCAGAGCAGCCCTAAACTTTGGGGTGCCTGTGTCTTGCTGATTTTTAGTTTTCCCAATTTATACGCCCATGAGTGGAAGTGCCCTATGCTCTCTAAGCTGAGTGTTTTAGATGTTTCAGGACACACCGTACACTTCTCCAGAGTGGCTGTTGGCAATTTAAATCCCGCCCATCAGCGTAGCAAGGCTCCCGTTTCTCCATGGCCTGTCCTGCATTTCTGGTTTTGACACTTTATTCAGCATGGCCCTTTTGACCGATGGGAAGCGAGACTTCTTTGTAGCACTGATTTGCCTTTCCAGGTTGCTTGGTTGGCCAAAAAGGGCGTATGCGTTTTTTCCTGAATATATTCAGGAAAAAACGCATACGCCCTGTTTGGCCAAGGGCATCATGGTCGAGGTTTTGCCGCTTTTCCTGTGCTTTAAAGGCGATTCGAATCTACCTCCTGAAATCTGTTTCCTGCAATTCTGCCTTGCTTTCAAATCCTCTTCGTTGCCTTCCCTCAATATATTTGTGGACGAGAGTTATCATTTCTAACTCTGCAGGTTTGTGAATTGCAGTGCCCCTGAGCTCCATTTTTCAACTCGCTTTCTTGGGAGCTGGCCGCAAAAGCGCAGGATTGCTTCAGGCCCTATTGTGGTTCCGGGCGGCAGGCTGAGCCTGTGGTTAATTCTTCTTCCTGATGGGAAAATAGAGTGACCTGTGCCTGTCCCCACACCTAGACCTAGTCTCTCATTGGTTCCCCCTCTTCCCGTTCATCCTCAGGACAAATTTGCAACCTGTACAGAACAGGAGGTTAAAGGTGCTCATTCTCCAAGGAGGGAGATTGCTAGTAAAGCGGCTGGAATGGCGAGCCCGAGCACAAGGAGATGAGAAATGAGGTGCGTTTTAGAAACCTTTCCCGATCACACGGTGTACCGTCTTCTGGGTTTCTCATGCATGTTTTCGATGTAGGAAGATGCCCTTGAACCTGGAGATTTTGGACCCATGGGATGGGTACCACGCAGTATTACTTTAAAGGGTCTGCGTTTGCTCACCCAACCTCACCAAACCTCTCAGCCCGAAGAGTGTCCACCCTTATGTCTCAATCAGCTGTGGGTCTAGAGATGGTCAATCCAGGTGGCATCACAGCCCCTGAACGAATTTTGTAAGAATTTCTCTCTCTTTCACTGTCTTTGTTTCACGGGTTTTTAAAAGTAATTGATTTTTATAATGGGGTTTAGCTGCTTTTCACTGCTGTGTTTATGCCGCTTTACACCCACTTGACTCACTTACAGAGGGATATCAATACATTGGTTTTAAGATTCTTACTAGTCAGATATATTCTTGGGCGGTGAACAGGGGGTGTTGAGTCCAGTTCACTGAGCAAGGAGTAGGTCTTGTCTATTACATATTGGGTTTATGGAACGGTATCTGAACTCATTTGAAACCCTTGTTTTATGCATCACCCCACCTCACCTTTCCCGTTAAGCAGCCATAGTGTGTCTTCTAAACGTGTGACGCTGTTCTGTTTTGTAATTCAGTTCAAGTGTAGCGGTTTTTACATTCCCTCTCTAAGTGATATCTTATGATAAGTGTCTTTTTCTGTGTGACTTATTTCACTTAGAATCGTCGTACCTAAATCTTCTCATCATGCTGCTACTAGCCTTATGATGTTGATTTCATTGCTGAGTGATATGCCATTATACATATGGACCACAACTTCTTTATCCATTTTTCTCTTTCCTGGGATATTTAAGGTGTAACGAAGTGGAGGTTCTTGTCAACAGAGCAGCCCTAAGCTTTGGGGTGCCTGTGTCTTGCTGATTTTTAGTTTTCCCAATTTATACGCCCATGAGTGGAAGTGCCCTATGCTCTCTAATCTGAGTTTTTTAGATGTTTCAGGACACACCGTACACTTCTCCAGAGTGGCTGTTGGCAATTTACATCCCGCCCATCAGCGTAGCAAGGCTCCCGTTTCTCCATGGCCTGTCCTGCATTTCTGGTTTTGACACTTTATTCAGCATGGCCCTTTTGACCGATGGGAAGCGAGACTTCTTTGTAGCGCTGATTTGCCTTTCCAGGTTGCTTGGTTGGCCAAAAAGGGCGTATGCGTTTTTTCCTGAATATATTCAGGAAAAAACGCATACGCCCTTTTTGGCCAAGGGCATCATGGTCGAGGTTTTGCCGCTTTTCCTGTGCTTTAAAGGCGATTCGAATCTACCTCCTGAAATCTGTTTCCTGCAATTCTGCCTTGCTTTCAAATCCTCTTCGTTGCCTTCCCTCAATATATTTGTGGACGAGAGTTATCATTTCTAACTCTGCAGGTTTGTGAATTGCAGTGCCCCTGAGCTCCATTTTTCAACTCGCTTTCTTGGGAGCTGGCCGCAAAAGCGCAGGATTGCTTCAGGCCCTATTGTGGTTCCGGGCGGCAGGCTGAGCCTGTGGTTAATTCTTCTTCCTGATGGGAAAATAGAGTGACCTGTGCCTGTCCCCACACCTAGACCTAGTCTCTCATTGGTTCCCCCTCTTCCCGTTCATCCTCAGGACAAATTGCAACCTGTTCGGAACAGGAGGTTAAAGGTGCTGATTCTCCAAGGAGGGAGATTGCTAGTAAAGTGGCTGTAATGGCGAGCCCGAGCACAAGGAGATGAGAAATGAGGTGCGTTTTAGAAACCTTTCCCGATCACACGGTGTACCGTCTTCTGGGTTTCTCATGCATGTTTTCGATGTAGGAAGATGCCCTTGAACCTGGAGATTTTGGACCCATGGGATGGGTACCACACAGTATTACTTTAAAGGGTCTGCGTTTGCTCACCCAACCTCACCAAACCTCTCAGCCCGAAGAGTGTCCACCCTTATGTCTCAATCAGCTGTGGGTCTAGAGATGGTCAATAAAGGTGGCATCCCAGCCACTGAACGAATTCTGTATGAATTTCTCTCTCTTTCACTGTCTTTGTTTCACGGGTTTTTAAAAGTAATTGACTTTTATAATGGGGTTTAGCTGCTTTTCACTGCTGTGTTTATGCCGATTTACACCCACTTGACTCACTTACAGAGAGATATCAATACATTGGTTTTAAGAGTCTTACTAGTCAGATATATTCTTGGGCGGTGAACAGGGGGTGTTGAGTCCAGTTCACTGAGCAAGGAGTAGGTCTTGTCTGTTACATTTTGGGTTTATGGAACAGTATCTGAGCTAATTTGATACCCTTGTTTTATGCATCACCCCACCTCACCTTTCCCGTTAAGCAGCCATAGTGTGTTTTCTAAACGTGTGACGCTGTTCTGTTTTGTAATTCAGTTCAAGTGTAGCGGTTTTTACATTCCCTCTCTAAGTGATATCTTATGATAAGTGTCTTTTTCTGTGTGACTTATTTCACTTAGAATCGTCGTACCTAAATCCTCTCATCATGCTGCTACTAGCCTTATGACGTTGATTTCATGCCTGAGTGATATTCCATTGTACATAAGGACCACAACTTCTTTATCCATTTTTCTCTTTCCTGGGATATTTAAGGTGTAACGAAGTGGAGGTTCTTGTCAACAGAGCAGCCCTAAACTTTGGGGTGCCTGTGTCTTGCTGATTTTTAGTTTTCCCAATTTATACGCCCATGAGTGGAAGTGCCCTATGCTCTCTAAGCTGAGTGTTTTAGATGTTTCAGGACACACCGTACACTTCTCCAGAGTGGCTGTTGGCAATTTACATCCCGCCCATCAGCGTAGCAAGCCTCCCATTTCTCCATGGCCTGTCCTGCATTTCTGGTTTTGACACTTTATTCAGCATGGCCCTTTTGACCGATGGGAAGCGAGACTTCTTTGTAGCGCTGATTTGCCTTTCCAGGTTGCTTGGTTGGCCAAAAAGGGCGTATGCGTTTTTTCCTGAATATATTCAGGAAAAAACGCATACGCCCTTTTTGGCCAAGGGCATCATGGTCGAGGTTTTGCCGCTTTTCCTGTGCTTTAAAGGCGATTCGAATCTACCTCCTGAAATCTGTTTCCTGCAATTCTGCCTTGCTTTCTAATCCTCTTTGTTGCCTTCCCTCAATATATTTGTGGACGAGAGTTATCATTTCTAACTCTGCAGGTTTGTGAATTGCAGTGCCCCTGAGCTCCATTTTTCAACTCGCTTTCTTGGGAGCTGGCCGCAAAAGCGAAGGATTGCTTCAGGCCCTATTGTGGTTCTGGGCGGCAGGCTGAGCCTGTGGTTAATTCTTCTTCCTGATGGGAAAATAGAGTGACCTGTGCCTGTCCCCACACCTAGACCTAGTCTCTCATTGGTTCCCCCTCTTCCCGTTCATCCTCAGGACAAATTTGCAACCTGTACAGAACAGGAGGTTAAAGGTGCTCATTCTCCAAGGAGGGATATTGCTAGTAAAGCGGCTGGAATGGCGAGCCCGAGCACAAGGAGATGAGAAATGAGGTGCGTTTTAGAAACCTTTCCCGATCACACGGTGTACCATCTTCTGGGTTTCTCATGCATGTTTTCGATGTAGGAAGATGCCCTTGAACCTGGAGATTTTGGACCCATGGGATGGATACCACGCAGTATTACTTTAAAGGGTCTGCGTTTGCTCACCCAACCTCACCAAACCTCTCAGCCCCAAGAGTGTCCACCCTTATGACTCAATCAGCTGTGGGTCTAGAGATAGTCAATAAAGGTGGCATCCCAGCCCCTGAACGAATTCTGTATGAATTTCTCTCTCTTTCACTGTCTTTGTTTCACGGGTTTTTAAAAGTAATTGATTTTTATAATGGGGTTTAGCTGCTTTTCACTGCTGTGTTTATGCCGCTTTACACCCACTTGACTCACTTACAGAGGGATATCAATACATTGGTTTTAAGAGTCTTACTAGTCAGAAATATTCTTGGGCCGTGAACAGGGGGTGTTGAGTCCAGTTCACTGAGCAAGGAGTAGGTCTTGTCTATTACATATTGGGTTTATGGAACGGTATCTGAGCTAATTTGAAACCCTTGTTTTATGCATCACACCACCTCACCTTTCCCGTTAAGCAGCCATAGTGTGTCTTCTAAACGTGTGACGCTGTTCTGTTTTGTAATTCAGTTCAAGTGTAGCGGTTTTTACATTCCCTCTCTAAGTGATATCTTATGATAAGTGTCTTTTTCTGTGTGACTTATTTCACTTAGAATCGTCGTACCTAAATCCTCTCATCATGCTGCTACTAGCCTTATGACGTTGATTTCATGCCTGAGTGATATTCCATTGTACATAAGGACCACAACTTCTTTATCCATTTTTCTCTTTCCTGGGATGTTTAAGGTGTAATGAAGTGGAGGTTCTTGTCAACAGAGCAGTCCTAAACTTTGGGGTGCCTGTGTCTTGCTGATTTTTAGTTTTCCCAATTTATACGCCCATGAGTGGAAGTGCCCTATGCTCTCTAAGCTGAGTGTTTTAGATGTTTCAGGACACACCGTACACTTCTCCAGAGTGGCTGTTGGCAATTTACATCCCGCCCATCAGCGTAGCAAGGCTCCCGTTTCTCCATGGCCTGTCCTGCATTTCTGGTTTTGACACTTTATTCAGCATGGCCCTTTTGACCGATGGGAAGCGAGACTTCTTTGTAGCGCTGATTTGCCTTTCCAGGTTGCTTGGTTGGCCAAAAAGGGCGTATGCGTTTTTTCCTGAATATATTCAGGAAAAAACGCATACGCCCTTTTTGGCCAAGGGCATCATGGTCGAGGAATTGCTGCTTTTCCTGTGCTTTAAAGGCGATTCGAATCTACCTCCTGAAATCTGTTTCCTGCAATTCTGCCTTGCTTTCTAATCCTATTTGTTGCCTTCCCTCAATATATTTGTGGACGAGAGTTATCATTTCTAACTCTGCAGGTTTGTGAATTGCAGTGCCCCTGAGCTCCATTTTTCAACTCGCTTTCTTGGGAGCTGGCCGCAAAAGCGCAGGATTGCTTCAGGCCCTATTGTGGTTCCGGGCGGCAGGCTGAGCCTGTGGTTAATTCTTCTTCCTGATGGGAAAATAGAGTGACCTGTGCCTGTCCCCACACCTAGACCTAGTCTCTCATTGGTTCCCCCTCTTCCCGTTCATCCTCAGGACAAATTTGCAACCTGTACAGAACAGGAGGTTAAAGGTGCTCATTGTCCAAGGAGGGAGATTGCTAGTAAAGCGGCTGGAATGGCGAGCCCGAGCACAAGGAGATGAGAAATGAGGTGCGTTTTAGAAACCTTTCCCGATCACACGGTGTACCATCTTCTGGGTTTCTCATGCATGTTTTCGATGTAGGAAGATGCCCTTGAACCTGGAGATTTTGGACCCATGGGATGGGTACCACGCAGTATTACTTTAAAGGGTCTGCGTTTGCTCACCCAACCTCACCAAACCTCTCAGCCCGAAGAGTGTCCACCCTTATGTCTCAATCAGCTGTGGGTCTAGAGATGGTCAATAAATGTGGCATCCCAGCCCCTGAACGAATTCTGTATGAATTTCTCTCTCTTTCACTGTCTTTGTTTCACGGGTTTTTAAAAGTAATTGATTTTTATAATGGGGTTTAGCTGCTTTTCACTGCTGTGTTTATGCCGCTTTACACCCACTTGACTCACTTACAGAGAGATATCAATACATTGGTTTTAAGAGTCTTACTAGTCAGATATATTCTTGGGCGGTGAACAGGGGGTGTTGAATCCAGTTCACTGAGCAAGGAGTAGGTCTTGTCTTTTACATATTGGGTTTATGGAACAGTATCTGAGCTAATTTGAAACCCTTGTGTTATGCATCACCCCACCTCACCTTTCCCGTTAAGCAGCCATAGTGTGTTTTCTAAACGTGTGACGCTGTTCTGTTTTGTAATTCAGTTCAAGTGTAGCGGTTTTTACATTCCCTCTATAAGTGATATCTTATGATAAGTGCCTTTTTCTGTGTGACTTATTTCACTTAGAATCGTCGTACCTAAATCTTCTCATCATGCTGCTACTAGCCTTATGATGTTGATTTCATGCCTGAGTGATATTCCATTGTACATAAGGACCACAACTTCTTTATCCATTTTTCTCTTTCCTGGGATATTTAAGGTGTAATGAAGTGGAGGTTCTTGTCATCAGAGCAGCCCTAAACTTTGGGGTGCCTGTGTCTTGCTGATTTTTAGTTTTCCCAATTTATACGCCCATGAGTGGAAGTGCCCTATGCTCTCTAAGCTGAGTGTTTTAGATGTTTCAGGACACACCGTACACTTCTCCAGAGTGGCTGTTGGCAATTTAAATCCCGCCCATCAGCGTAGCAAGGCTCCCGTTTCTCCATGGCCTGTCCTGCATTTCTGGTTTTGACACTTTATTCAGCATGGCCCTTTTGACCGATGGGAAGCGAGACTTCTTTGTAGCACTGATTTGCCTTTCCAGGTTGCTTGGTTGGCCAAAAAGGGCGTATGCGTTTTTTCCTGAATATATTCAGGAAAAAACGCATACGCCCTGTTTGGCCAAGGGCATCATGGTCGAGGTTTTGCCGCTTTTCCTGTGCTTTAAAGGCGATTCGAATCTACCTCCTGAAATCTGTTTCCTGCAATTCTGCCTTGCTTTCAAATCCTCTTCGTTGCCTTCCCTCAATATATTTGTGGACGAGAGTTATCATTTCTAACTCTGCAGGTTTGTGAATTGCAGTGCCCCTGAGCTCCATTTTTCAACTCGCTTTCTTGGGAGCTGGCCGCAAAAGCGCAGGATTGCTTCAGGCCCTATTGTGGTTCCGGGCGGCAGGCTGAGCCTGTGGTTAATTCTTCTTCCTGATGGGAAAATAGAGTGACCTGTGCCTGTCCCCACACCTAGACCTAGTCTCTCATTGGTTCCCCCTCTTCCCGTTCATCCTCAGGACAAATTTGCAACCTGTACAGAACAGGAGGTTAAAGGTGCTCATTCTCCAAGGAGGGAGATTGCTAGTAAAGCGGCTGGAATGGCGAGCCCGAGCACAAGGAGATGAGAAATGAGGTGCGTTTTAGAAACCTTTCCCGATCACACGGTGTACCGTCTTCTGGGTTTCTCATGCATGTTTTCGATGTAGGAAGATGCCCTTGAACCTGGAGATTTTGGACCCATGGGATGGGTACCACGCAGTATTACTTTAAAGGGTCTGCGTTTGCTCACCCAACCTCACCAAACCTCTCAGCCCGAAGAGTGTCCACCCTTATGTCTCAATCAGCTGTGGGTCTAGAGATGGTCAATCCAGGTGGCATCACAGCCCCTGAACGAATTTTGTAAGAATTTCTCTCTCTTTCACTGTCTTTGTTTCACGGGTTTTTAAAAGTAATTGATTTTTATAATGGGGTTTAGCTGCTTTTCACTGCTGTGTTTATGCCGCTTTACACCCACTTGACTCACTTACAGAGGGATATCAATACATTGGTTTTAAGATTCTTACTAGTCAGATATATTCTTGGGCGGTGAACAGGGGGTGTTGAGTCCAGTTCACTGAGCAAGGAGTAGGTCTTGTCTATTACATATTGGGTTTATGGAACGGTATCTGAGCTCATTTGAAACCCTTGTTTTATGCATCACCCCACCTCACCTTTCCCGTTAAGCAGCCATAGTGTGTCTTCTAAACGTGTGACGCTGTTCTGTTTTGTAATTCAGTTCAAGTGTAGCGGTTTTTACATTCCCTCTCTAAGTGATATCTTATGATAAGTGTCTTTTTCTGTGTGACTTATTTCACTTAGAATCGTCGTACCTAAATCTTCTCATCATGCTGCTACTAGCCTTATGATGTTGATTTCATTGCTGAGTGATATGCCATTATACATATGGACCACAACTTCTTTATCCATTTTTCTCTTTCCTGGGATATTTAAGGTGTAACGAAGTGGAGGTTCTTGTCAACAGAGCAGCCCTAAGCTTTGGGGTGCCTGTGTCTTGCTGATTTTTAGTTTTCCCAATTTATACGCCCATGAGTGGAAGTGCCCTATGCTCTCTAATCTGAGTTTTTTAGATGTTTCAGGACACACCGTACACTTCTCCAGAGTGGCTGTTGGCAATTTACATCCCGCCCATCAGCGTAGCAAGGCTCCCGTTTCTCCATGGCCTGTCCTGCATTTCTGGTTTTGACACTTTATTCAGCATGGCCCTTTTGACCGATGGGAAGCGAGACTTCTTTGTAGCGCTGATTTGCCTTTCCAGGTTGCTTGGTTGGCCAAAAAGGGCGTATGCGTTTTTTCCTGAATATATTCAGGAAAAAACGCATACGCCCTTTTTGGCCAAGGGCATCATGGTCGAGGTTTTGCCGCTTTTCCTGTGCTTTAAAGGCGATTCGAATCTACCTCCTGAAATCTGTTTCCTGCAATTCTGCCTTGCTTTCAAATCCTCTTCGTTGCCTTCCCTCAATATATTTGTGGACGAGAGTTATCATTTCTAACTCTGCAGGTTTGTGAATTGCAGTGCCCCTGAGCTCCATTTTTCAACTCGCTTTCTTGGGAGCTGGCCGCAAAAGCGCAGGATTGCTTCAGGCCCTATTGTGGTTCCGGGCGGCAGGCTGAGCCTGTGGTTAATTCTTCTTCCTGATGGGAAAATAGAGTGACCTGTGCCTGTCCCCACACCTAGACCTAGTCTCTCATTGGTTCCCCCTCTTCCCGTTCATCCTCAGGACAAATTGCAACCTGTTCGGAACAGGAGGTTAAAGGTGCTGATTCTCCAAGGAGGGAGATTGCTAGTAAAGTGGCTGTAATGGCGAGCCCGAGCACAAGGAGATGAGAAATGAGGTGCGTTTTAGAAACCTTTCCCGATCACACGGTGTACCGTCTTCTGGGTTTCTCATGCATGTTTTCGATGTAGGAAGATGCCCTTGAACCTGGAGATTTTGGACCCATGGGATGGGTACCACACAGTATTACTTTAAAGGGTCTGCATTTGCTCACCCAACCTCACCAAACCTCTCAGCCCGAAGAGTGTCCACCCTTATGTCTCAATCAGCTGTGGGTCTAGAGATGGTCAATAAAGGTGGCATCCCAGCCACTGAACGAATTCTGTATGAATTTCTCTCTCTTTCACTGTCTTTGTTTCACGGGTTTTTAAAAGTAATTGACTTTTATAATGGGGTTTAGCTGCTTTTCACTGCTGTGTTTATGCCGATTTACACCCACTTGACTCACTTACAGAGAGATATCAATACATTGGTTTTAAGAGTCTTACTAGTCAGATATATTCTTGGGCGGTGAACAGGGGGTGTTGAGTCCAGTTCACTGAGCAAGGAGTAGGTCTTGTCTGTTACATTTTGGGTTTATGGAACAGTATCTGAGCTAATTTGATACCCTTGTTTTATGCATCACCCCACCTCACCTTTCCCGTTAAGCAGCCATAGTGTGTTTTCTAAACGTGTGACGCTGTTCTGTTTTGTAATTCAGTTCAAGTGTAGCGGATTTTACATTCCCTCTATAAGTGATATCTTACGATAAGTGTCTTTCTCTGTGACTTATTTCACTTAGAATCGTCGTACCTAAATCCACTCATCATGCTGCTACCAGCCTTATGACGTTGATTTCATGCCTGAGTGATATTCCATTGTACATAAGGACCACAACTTCTTTATCCATTTTTCTCTTTCCTGGGATATTTAAGGTGTAATGAAGTGGAGGTTCTTGTCAACAGAGCAGCCCTAAACTTTGGGGTGCCTGTGTCTTGCTGATTTTTAGTTTTCCCAATTTATACGCCCATGAGTGGAAGTGCCCTATGCTCTCTAAGCTGAGTTTTTTAGGTGTTTCAGGACACACCGTACACTTCTCCAGAGTGGCTGTTGGCAATTTACATCCCGCCCATCAGCGTAGCAAGGCTCCCGTTTCTCCATGGCCTGTCCTGCATTTCTGGTTTTGACACTTTATTCAGCATGGCCCTTTTGACCGATGGGAAGCGAGACTTCTTTGTAGCGCTGATTTGCCTTTCCAGGTTGCTTGGTTGGTCAAAAAGGGCGTATGCGTTTTTTCCTGAATATATTCAGGAAAAAACACATACGCCCTTTTTGGCCAAGGGCATCATTGTCGAGGTTTTGCCGCTTTTCCTGTGCTTTAAAGGCGATTCGATTCTACCTCCTGAAATCAGTTTCCTGCAATTCTGCTATGCTTTCAAATCCTCTTCGTTGCCTTCCCTCAATATATTTGTGGACGAGAGTTACCATTTATAACTCTGCAGGTTTGTGAATTGCAGTGCCCCTGAGCTCCATTTTTCAACTCGCTTTTTTGGGAGCTGGCCGCAAAAGCACAGTATTGCTTCAGGCCCTGTTCTGCTTCCGGGCGGCAGGCTGAGCCTGTGGTTAATCCTTCTTCCTGATGGGAAAATAGAGTGACATGTGGCTGTCCCAACACCTAGAGCTAGTCTCTCATTGGTTCCCCCTCTTCCCGTTTATCCTCAGGACAAATTGCAACCTGTACGGAACAGAAGGTTAAAGGTGCTGATTCTCAAAGGAGGGAGATTGCTAGTAAAGCGGCTGTAATGGCCAACCCGAGCACAAGGAGATGAGAAATGAGGTGCGTTTTAGAAACCTTTCCCGATCACACGGTGTACCATCTTCTGGGTTTCGCATGCATGTTTTCGATGTAGGAAGATGACCTTGAATCTGGAGATTTTGGACCCATGGGATGGGTACCACGCAGTATTACTTTAAAGGGTCTGCGTTTGCTCACCCAACCTCACCAAACCTCTCAGCCCGAAGAGTGTCCACCCTTATGTCTCAATCAGCTGTGGGTCTAGAGATGGTCAATAAAGGTGGCATCCCAGCCCCTGAACGAATTCTGTATGAATTTCTCTCTCTTTCACTGTCTTTGTTTCACGGGTTTTTAAAAGTAATTGATTTTTATAATGGGGTTTAGCTGCTTTTCACTGCTGTGTTTATGCCGCTTTACACCCACTTGACTCACTTACAGAGGGATATCAATACATTGGTTTTAAGAGTCTTACTAGTCAGATATATTCTTGGGCGGTGAACAGGGGGTGTTGAATCCAGTTCACTGAGCAAGGAGTAGGTCTTCTCTGTTACATATTGGGTTTATGGAACAGTATCTGAGCTAATTTGATACCCTTGTTTTATGCAACACCCCACCTCACCTTTCCCGTTAAGCAGCCATAGTGTGTTTTCTAAACGTGTGACGCTGTTCTGTTTTGTAATTCAGTTCAAGTGTAGCGGTTTTTACATTCCCTCTATAAGTCATATCTTATGATAAGTGCCTTTTTCTGTGTGACTTATTTCACTTAGAATCGTCGTACCTAAATCTTCTCATCATGCTGCTACTAGCCTTATGATGTTGATTTCATTGCTGAGTGATATGCCATTATACATATGGACCACAACTTCTTTATCCATTTTTCTTTTTCATTGGATATTTAAGGTGTAACGAAGTGGAGGTTCTTGTCAACAGAGCAGCCCTAAACTTTGGGGTGCCTGTGTCTTGCTGATTTTTAGTTTTCCCAATTTATACGCCCATGAGTGGAAGTGCCCTATGCTCTCTAAGCTGAGTTTTTTAGATGTTTCAGGACACACCGTACACTTCTCCAGAGTGGCTGTTGGCAATTTACATCCCGCCCATCAGCGTAGCAAGGCTCCCGTTTCTCCATGGCCTGTCCTGCATTTCTGGTTTTGACACTTTATTCAGCATGGCCCTTTTGACCGATGGGAAGCGAGACTTCTTTTTAGCGCTAATTTGCCTTTCCAGGTTGCTTGCTTGGCCAAAAAGGGCGTATGCGTTTTTTCCTGAATATATTCAGGAAAAAACGCATACGCCCTTTTTGGCCAAGGGCATCATGGTCGAGGTTTTGCCGCTTTTCCTGTGCTTTAAAGGTGATTCGAATCTACCTCCTGAAATCTGTTTCCTGCAATTCTGCCTTGCTTTCAAATCCTCTTCGTTGCCTTCCCTCAATATTTTTGTGGACGAGAGTTATCATTTCTAACTCTGCAGGTTTGTGAATTGCAGTGCCCCTGAGCTCCATTTTTCAACTCGCTTTCTTGGGAGCTGGCCGCAAAAGCGCAGGATTGCTTCAGGCCCTATTGTGGTTCCGGGCGGCAGGCTGAGCCTGTGGTTAATTCTTCTTCCTGATGGGAAAATAGAGTGACCTGTGCCTGTCCCCACACCTAGACCTAGTCTCTCATTGGTTCCCCCTCTTCCCGTTCATCCTCAGGACAAATTTGCAACCTGTACAGAACAGGAGGTTAAAGGTGCTCATTCTCCAAGGAGGGAGATTGCTAGTAAAGCGGCTGGAATGGCGAGCCCGAGCACAAGGAGATGAGAAATGAGGTGCGTTTTAGAAACCTTTCCCGATCACACGGTGTACCGTCTTCTGGGTTTCTCATGCATGTTTTCGATGTAGGAAGATGCCCTTGAACCTGGAGATTTTGGGCCCATGGGATGGGTACCACGCAGTATTACTTTAAAGGGTCTGCGTTTGCTCACCCAACCTCACCAAACCTCTCAGCCCGAAGAGTGTCCACCCTTATGTCTCAATCAGCTGTGGGTCTAGAGATGGTCAATCCAGGTGGCATCACAGCCCCTGAACGAATTTTGTAAGAATTTCTCTCTCTTTCACTGTCTTTGTTTCACGGATTTTTAAAAGTAATTGATTTTTATAATGGGGTTTAGCTGCTTTTCACTGCTGTGTTTATGCCGGTTTACACCCACTTGACTCACTTACAGAGGGATATCAATACATTGGTTTTAAGAGTCTTACTAGTCAGATATATTCTTGGGCGGTGAACAGGGGGTGTTGAGTCCAGTTCACTGAGCAAGGAGTAGGTCTTGTCTATTACATATTGGGTTTATGGAACGGTATCTGAGCTCATTTGAAACCCTTGTTTTATGCATCACCCCACCTCACCTTTCCCGTTAAGCAGCCATAGTGTGTCTTCTAAACGTGTGACGCTGTTCTGTTTTGTAATTCAGTTCAAGTGTAGCGGTTTTTACATTCCCTCTCTAAGTGATATCTTATGATAAGTGTCTTTTTCTGTGTGACTTATTTCACTTAGAATCGTCGTACCTAAATCTTCTCATCATGCTGCTACTAGCCTTATGATGTTGATTTCATTGCTGAGTGATATGCCATTATACATATGGACCACAACTTCTTTATCCATTTTTCTCTTTCCTGGGATATTTAAGGTGTAACGAAGTGGAGGTTCTTGTCAACAGAGCAGCCCTAAACTTTGGGGTGCCTGTGTCTTGCTGATTTTTAGTTTTCCCAATTTATACGCCCATGAGTGGAAGTGCCCTATGCTCTCTAAGCTGAGTTTTTTAGATGTTTCAGGACACACCGTACACTTCTCCAGAGTGGCTGTTGGCAATTTCCATCCCGCCCATCAGCGTAGCAAGGCTCCCGTTTCTCCATGGCCTGTCCTGCATTTCTGGTTTTGACACTTTATTCAGCATGGCCCTTTTGACCGATGGGAAGCGAGACTTCTTTGTAGCGCTGATTTGCCTTTCCAGGTTGCTTGGTTGGCCAAAAAGGGCGTATGCGTTTTTTCCTGAATATATTCAGGAAAAAACGCATACGCCCTTTTTGGCCAAGGGCATCATGGTCGAGGTTTTGCCGCTTTTCCTGTGCTTTAAAGGCGATTTGAATCTACCTCCTGAAATCTGTTTCCTGCAATTCTGCCTTGCTTTCAAATCCTCTTCGTTGCCTTCCCTCAATATATTTGTGGACGAGAGTTATCATTTCTAACTCTGCAGGTTTGTGAATTGCAGTGCCCCTGAGCTCCATTTTTCAACTCGCTTTCTTGGGAGCTGGCCGCAAAAGCGCAGGATTGCTTCAGGCCCTATTGTGGTTCCGGGCGGCAGGCTGAGCCTGTGGTTAATTCTTCTTCCTGATGGGAAAATAGAGTGACCTGTGCCTGTCCCCACACCTAGACCTAGTCTCTCATTGGTTCCCCCTCTTCCCGTTCATCCTCAGGACAAATTGCAACCTGTACGGAACAGGAGGTTAAAAGTGCTGATTCTCAAAGGAGGGAGATTGCTAGTAAAGCGGCTGTAATGGCCAACCCGAGCACAAGGAGATGAGAAATGAGGTGCGTTTTAGAAACCTTTCCCGATCACACGGTGTACCATCTTCTGGGTTTCTCATGCATGTTTTCGAAGTAGGAAGATGCCCTTGAACCTGGAGATTTTGGACCCATGGGATGGATACCACGCAGTACTACTTTAAAGGGTCTGCGTTTGCTCACCCAACCTCACCAAACCTCTCAGCCCCAAGAGTGTCCACCCTTATGTCTCAATCAGCTGTGGGTCTAGAGATGGTCAATCCAGGTGGCATCACAGCCCCTGAACGAATTTTGTAAGAATTTCTCTCTATTTCACTGTCTTTGTTTCACGGGTTTTTAAAAGTAATTGATTTTTATAATGGGGTTTAGCTGCTTTTCACTGCTGTGTTTATGCCAGTTTACACCCACTTGACTCAGTTACAGAGGGATATCAATACATTGGTTTTAAGATTCTTACTAGTCAGATATATTCTTGGGCGGTGAACAGGGGGTGTTGAATCCAGTTCACTGAGCAAGGAGTAGGTCTTGTCTATTACATATTGGGTTTATGGAACGGTATCTGAGCTCATTTGAAACCCTTGTTTTATGCATCACCCCACCTCACCTTTCCCGTTAAGCAGCCATAGTGTGTCTTCTAAACGTGTGACGCTGTTCTGTTTTGTAATTCAGTTCAAGTGTAGCGGTTTTTACATTCCCTCTATAAGTGATATCTTATGATAAGTGTCTTTTTCTGTGTGACTTATTTCACTTAGAATCGTCGTACCTAAATCCTCTCATCATGCTGCTACTAGCCTTATGACGTTAATTTCATGGCTGAGTGATATGCCATTGTACATAAGGACCACAACTTCCTTATCCATTTTTCTCTTTCCTGGGATATTTAAGGTGTAACGAAGTTGAGGTTCTTGTCAACAGAGCAGCCCTAAACTTTGGGGTGCCTGTGTCTTGCTGATTTTTAGTTTTCCCAATTTATACGCCCATGAGTGGAAGTGCCCTATGCTCTCTAAGCTGAGTTTTTTAGATGTTTCAGGACACACCGTACACTTCTCCAGAGTGGCTGTTGGCAATTTACATCCCGCCCATCAGCGTAGCAAGGCTCCCGTTTCTCCATGGCCTGTCCTGCATTTCTGGTTTTGACACTTTATTCAGCATGGCCCTTTTGACCGATGGGAAGCGAGACTTCTTTTTAGCGCTAATTTGCCTTTCCAGGTTGCTTGCTTGGCCAAAAAGGGCGTATGCGTTTTTTCCTGAATATATTCAGGAAAAAACGCATACGCCCTTTTTGGCCAAGGGCATCATGGTCGAGGTTTTGCCGCTTTTCCTGTGCTTTAAAGGTGATTCGAATCTACCTCCTGAAATCTGTTTCCTGCAATTCTGCCTTGCTTTCAAATCCTCTTCGTTGCCTTCCCTCAATATTTTTGTGGACGAGAGTTATCATTTCTAACTCTGCAGGTTTGTGAATTGCAGTGCCCCTGAGCTCCATTTTTCAACTCGCTTTCTTGGGAGCTGGCCGCAAAAGCGCAGGATTGCTTCAGGCCCTATTGTGGTTCCGGGCGGCAGGCTGAGCCTGTGGTTAATTCTTCTTCCTGATGGGAAAATAGAGTGACCTGTGCCTGTCCCCACACCTAGACCTAGTCTCTCATTGGTTCCCCCTCTTCCCGTTCATCCTCAGGACAAATTTGCAACCTGTACAGAACAGGAGGTTAAAGGTGCTCATTCTCCAAGGAGGGAGATTGCTAGTAAAGCGGCTGGAATGGCGAGCCCGAGCACAAGGAGATGAGAAATGAGGTGCGTTTTAGAAACCTTTCCCGATCACACGGTGTACCGTCTTCTGGGTTTCTCATGCATGTTTTCGATGTAGGAAGATGCCCTTGAACCTGGAGATTTTGGGCCCATGGGATGGGTACCACGCAGTATTACTTTAAAGGGTCTGCGTTTGCTCACCCAACCTCACCAAACCTCTCAGCCCGAAGAGTGTCCACCCTTATGTCTCAATCAGCTGTGGGTCTAGAGATGGTCAATCCAGGTGGCATCACAGCCCCTGAACGAATTTTGTAAGAATTTCTCTCTCTTTCACTGTCTTTGTTTCACGGATTTTTAAAAGTAATTGATTTTTATAATGGGGTTTAGCTGCTTTTCACTGCTGTGTTTATGCCGGTTTACACCCACTTGACTCACTTACAGAGGGATATCAATACATTGGTTTTAAGAGTCTTACTAGTCAGATATATTCTTGGGCGGTGAACAGGGGGTGTTGAGTCCAGTTCACTGAGCAAGGAGTAGGTCTTGTCTATTACATATTGGGTTTATGGAACGGTATCTGAGCTCATTTGAAACCCTTGTTTTATGCATCACCCCACCTCACCTTTCCCGTTAAGCAGCCATAGTGTGTCTTCTAAACGTGTGACGCTGTTCTGTTTTGTAATTCAGTTCAAGTGTAGCGGTTTTTACATTCCCTCTCTAAGTGATATCTTATGATAAGTGTCTTTTTCTGTGTGACTTATTTCACTTAGAATCGTCGTACCTAAATCTTCTCATCATGCTGCTACTAGCCTTATGATGTTGATTTCATTGCTGAGTGATATGCCATTATACATATGGACCACAACTTCTTTATCCATTTTTCTCTTTCCTGGGATATTTAAGGTGTAACGAAGTGGAGGTTCTTGTCAACAGAGCAGCCCTAAACTTTGGGGTGCCTGTGTCTTGCTGATTTTTAGTTTTCCCAATTTATACGCCCATGAGTGGAAGTGCCCTATGCTCTCTAAGCTGAGTTTTTTAGATGTTTCAGGACACACCGTACACTTCTCCAGAGTGGCTGTTGGCAATTTCCATCCCGCCCATCAGCGTAGCAAGGCTCCCGTTTCTCCATGGCCTGTCCTGCATTTCTGGTTTTGACACTTTATTCAGCATGGCCCTTTTGACCGATGGGAAGCGAGACTTCTTTGTAGCGCTGATTTGCCTTTCCAGGTTGCTTGGTTGGCCAAAAAGGGCGTATGCGTTTTTTCCTGAATATATTCAGGAAAAAACGCATACGCCCTTTTTGGCCAAGGGCATCATGGTCGAGGTTTTGCCGCTTTTCCTGTGCTTTAAAGGCGATTTGAATCTACCTCCTGAAATCTGTTTCCTGCAATTCTGCCTTGCTTTCAAATCCTCTTCGTTGCCTTCCCTCAATATATTTGTGGACGAGAGTTATCATTTCTAACTCTGCAGGTTTGTGAATTGCAGTGCCCCTGAGCTCCATTTTTCAACTCGCTTTCTTGGGAGCTGGCCGCAAAAGCGCAGGATTGCTTCAGGCCCTATTGTGGTTCCGGGCGGCAGGCTGAGCCTGTGGTTAATTCTTCTTCCTGATGGGAAAATAGAGTGACCTGTGCCTGTCCCCACACCTAGACCTAGTCTCTCATTGGTTCCCCCTCTTCCCGTTCATCCTCAGGACAAATTGCAACCTGTACGGAACAGGAGGTTAAAAGTGCTGATTCTCAAAGGAGGGAGATTGCTAGTAAAGCGGCTGTAATGGCCAACCCGAGCACAAGGAGATGAGAAATGAGGTGCGTTTTAGAAACCTTTCCCGATCACACGGTGTACCATCTTCTGGGTTTCTCATGCATGTTTTCGAAGTAGGAAGATGCCCTTGAACCTGGAGATTTTGGACCCATGGGATGGATACCACGCAGTACTACTTTAAAGGGTCTGCGTTTGCTCACCCAACCTCACCAAACCTCTCAGCCCCAAGAGTGTCCACCCTTATGTCTCAATCAGCTGTGGGTCTAGAGATGGTCAATCCAGGTGGCATCACAGCCCCTGAACGAATTTTGTAAGAATTTCTCTCTATTTCACTGTCTTTGTTTCACGGGTTTTTAAAAGTAATTGATTTTTATAATGGGGTTTAGCTGCTTTTCACTGCTGTGTTTATGCCAGTTTACACCCACTTGACTCAGTTACAGAGGGATATCAATACATTGGTTTTAAGATTCTTACTAGTCAGATATATTCTTGGGCGGTGAACAGGGGGTGTTGAATCCAGTTCACTGAGCAAGGAGTAGGTCTTGTCTATTACATATTGGGTTTATGGAACGGTATCTGAGCTCATTTGAAACCCTTGTTTTATGCATCACCCCACCTCACCTTTCCCGTTAAGCAGCCATAGTGTGTCTTCTAAACGTGTGACGCTGTTCTGTTTTGTAATTCAGTTCAAGTGTAGCGGTTTTTACATTCCCTCTATAAGTGATATCTTATGATAAGTGTCTTTTTCTGTGTGACTTATTTCACTTAGAATCGTCGTACCTAAATCCTCTCATCATGCTGCTACTAGCCTTATGACGTTAATTTCATGGCTGAGTGATATGCCATTGTACATAAGGACCACAACTTCCTTATCCATTTTTCTCTTTCCTGGGATATTTAAGGTGTAACGAAGTTGAGGTTCTTGTCAACAGAGCAGCCCTAAACTTTGGGGTGCCTGTGTCTTGCTGATTTTTAGTTTTCCCAATTTATACGCCCATGAGTGGAAGTGCCCTATGCTCTCTAAGCTGAGTTTTTTAGATGTTTCAGGACACACCGTACACTTCTCCAGAGTGGCTGTTGGCAATTTACATCCCGCCCATCAGCGTAGCAAGGCTCCCGTTTCTCCATGGCCTGTCCTGCATTTCTGGTTTTGACACTTTATTCAGCATGGCCCTTTTGACCGATGGGAAGCGAGACTTCTTTTTAGCGCTAATTTGCCTTTCCAGGTTGCTTGCTTGGCCAAAAAGGGCGTATGCGTTTTTTCCTGAATATATTCAGGAAAAAACGCATACGCCCTTTTTGGCCAAGGGCATCATGGTCGAGGTTTTGCCGCTTTTCCTGTGCTTTAAAGGTGATTCGAATCTACCTCCTGAAATCTGTTTCCTGCAATTCTGCCTTGCTTTCAAATCCTCTTCGTTGCCTTCCCTCAATATTTTTGTGGACGAGAGTTATCATTTCTAACTCTGCAGGTTTGTGAATTGCAGTGCCCCTGAGCTCCATTTTTCAACTCGCTTTCTTGGGAGCTGGCCGCAAAAGCGCAGGATTGCTTCAGGCCCTATTGTGGTTCCGGGCGGCAGGCTGAGCCTGTGGTTAATTCTTCTTCCTGATGGGAAAATAGAGTGACCTGTGCCTGTCCCCACACCTAGACCTAGTCTCTCATTGGTTCCCCCTCTTCCCGTTCATCCTCAGGACAAATTTGCAACCTGTACAGAACAGGAGGTTAAAGGTGCTCATTCTCCAAGGAGGGAGATTGCTAGTAAAGCGGCTGGAATGGCGAGCCCGAGCACAAGGAGATGAGAAATGAGGTGCGTTTTAGAAACCTTTCCCGATCACACGGTGTACCGTCTTCTGGGTTTCTCATGCATGTTTTCGATGTAGGAAGATGCCCTTGAACCTGGAGATTTTGGGCCCATGGGATGGGTACCACGCAGTATTACTTTAAAGGGTCTGCGTTTGCTCACCCAACCTCACCAAACCTCTCAGCCCCAAGAGTGTCCACCCTTATGTCTCAATCAGCTGTGGGTCTAGAGATGGTCAATCCAGGTGGCATCACAGCCCCTGAACGAATTTTGTAAGAATTTCTCTCTCTTTCACTGTCTTTGTTTCACGGATTTTTAAAAGTAATTGATTTTTATAATGGGGTTTAGCTGCTTTTCACTGCTGTGTTTATGCCGGTTTACACCCACTTGACTCACTTACAGAGGGATATCAATACATTGGTTTTAAGAGTCTTACTAGTCAGATATATTCTTGGGCGGTGAACAGGGGGTGTTGAGTCCAGTTCACTGAGCAAGGAGTAGGTCTTGTCTATTACATATTGGGTTTATGGAACGGTATCTGAGCTCATTTGAAACCCTTGTTTTATGCATCACCCCACCTCACCTTTCCCGTTAAGCAGCCATAGTGTGTCTTCTAAACGTGTGACGCTGTTCTGTTTTGTAATTCAGTTCAAGTGTAGCGGTTTTTACATTCCCTCTCTAAGTGATATCTTATGATAAGTGTCTTTTTCTGTGTGACTTATTTCACTTAGAATCGTCGTACCTAAATCTTCTCATCATGCTGCTACTAGCCTTATGATGTTGATTTCATTGCTGAGTGATATGCCATTATACATATGGACCACAACTTCTTTATCCATTTTTCTCTTTCCTGGGATATTTAAGGTGTAACGAAGTGGAGGTTCTTGTCAACAGAGCAGCCCTAAACTTTGGGGTGCCTGTGTCTTGCTGATTTTTAGTTTTCCCAATTTATACGCCCATGAGTGGAAGTGCCCTATGCTCTCTAAGCTGAGTTTTTTAGATGTTTCAGGACACACCGTACACTTCTCCAGAGTGGCTGTTGGCAATTTACATCACGCCAATCAGCGTAGCAAGGCTCCCGTTTCTCCATGGCCTGTCTTGCATTTCTGGTTTTGACACTTTATTCAGCATGGCCCTTTTGACCGATGGGAAGCGAGACTTCTTTGTAGCGCTGATTTGCCTTTCCAGGTTGCTTGGTTGGCCAAAAAGGGCGTATGCGTTTTTTCCTGAATATATTCAAGAAAAAACGCATACGCCCTTTTTGGCCAAGGGCATCATGGTCGAGGTTTTGCCGCTTTTCCTGTGCTTTAAATGCGATTCGAATCTACCTCCTGAAATCTGTTTCCTGCAATTCTGCCTTGCTTTCAAATCCTCTTTGTTGCCTTCCCTCAATATATTTGTGGACGAGAGTTATCATTTCTAACTCTGCAGGTTTGTGAATTGCAGTGCCCCTGAGCTCCACTTTTCAAATCGCTTTCTTGGGAGCTGGCCGCAAAAGCGCAGGATTGCTTCAGGCCCTATTGTGGTTCCGGGCGGCAGGCTGAGCCTGTGGTTAATTCTTCTTCCTGATGAGAAAATAGAGTGACCTGTGCCTGTCCCCACACCTAGACCTAGTCTCTCATTGGTTCCCCCTCTTCCCGTTCATCCTCAGGACAAATTTGCAACCTGTACAGAACAGGAGGTTAAAGTTGCTCATTCTCCAAGGAGGGAGATTGCTAGTAAAGCGGCTGGAATGGCGAGCCCGAGCACAAGGAGATGAGAAATGAGGTGCGTTTTAGAAACCTTTCCCGATCACACGGTGTACCATCTTCTGGGTTTCTCATGCATGTTTTCGATGTAGGAAGATGCCCTTGAACCTGGAGATTTTGGACCCATGGGATGGATACCAAGCAGTATTACTTTAAAGGGTCTGCGTTTGCTCACCCAACCTCACCAAACCTCTCAGCCCCAAGAGTGTCCACCCTTATGACTCAATCAGCTGTGGGTCTAGAGATGGTCAATAAAGGTGGCATCCCAGCCCCTGAACGAATTCTGTATGAATTTCCCTCTGTTTCACTGTCTTTGTTTCACGGGTTTTTAAAAGTAATTGATTTTTATAATGGGGTTTAGCTGCTTTTCACTGCTGGGTTTATGCCGCTTTACACCCACTTGACTCACTTACAGAGGGATATCAATACATTGGTTTTAAGAGTCTTACTAGTCAGATATATTCTTGGGCGGTGAACAGGGGGTGTTGAGTCCAGTTCACTGAGCAAGGAGTAGGTCTTGTCTATTACATATTGGGTTTATGGAACGGTATCTGAGCTAATTTGAAACCCTTGTTTTATGCATCACCCCACCTCACCGTTCCCGTTAAGCAGCCATAGTGTGTCTTCTAAACGTGTGACGCTGTTCTGTTTTGTAATTCAGTTCAAGTGTAGCGGTTTTTACATTCCCTCTCTAAGTGATATCTTATGATAAGTGTCTTTTTCTGTGTGACTTATTTCACTTAGAATCGTCGTACCTAAATCCTCTCATCATGCTGCTACTAGCCTTATGACGTTGATTTCATGCCTGAGTGATATTCCATTGTACATAAGGACCACAACTTCTTTATCCATTTTTCTCTTTCCTGGGATATTTAAGGTGTAATGAAGTGGAGGTTCTTGTCAACAGAGCAGCCCTAAACTTTGGGGTGCCTGTGTCTTGCTGATTTTTAGTTTTCCCAATTTATACGCCCATGAGTGGAAGTGCCCTATGCTCTCTAAGCTGAGTGTTTTAGATGTTTCAGGACACACCGTACACTTCTCCAGAGTGGCTGTTGGCAATTTAAATCCCGCCCATCAGCGTAGCAAGGCTCCCGTTTCTCCATGGCCTGTCTTGCATTTCTGGTTTTGACACTTTATTCAGCATGGCCCTTTTGACCGATGGGAAGCGAGACTTCTTTGTAGCGCTGATTTGCCTTTCCAGGTTGCTTGGTTGGCCAAAAAGGGCGTATGCGTTTTTTCCTGAATATATTCAGGAAAAAACGCATACGCCCTTTTTGGCCAACGGCATCATGGTCGAAGTTTTGCCGCTTTTCCTGTGCTTTAAATGCGATTCGAATCTACCTCGTGAAATCTGTTTCCTGCAATTCTGCCTTGCTTTCAAATCCTCTTTGTTGCCTTCCCTCAATATATTTGTGGACGAGAGTTATCATTTCTAACTATGCAGGTTTGTGAATTGCAGTGCCCCTGAGCTCCACTTTTCAAATCGCTTTCTTGGGAGCTGGCCGCAAAAGCGCAGGATTGCTTCAGGCCTTATTGTGGTTCCGGGCGGCAGGCTGAGCCTGTGGTTAATTCTTTTTCCTGATGAGAAAATAGAGTGACCTGTGCCTGTCCCCACACCTAGACCTAGTCTCTCATTGGTTCCCCCTCTTCCCGTTCATCCTCAGGACAAATTTGCAACCTGTACAGAACAGGAGGTTAAAGGTGCTCATTCTCCAAGGAGGGAGATTGCTAGTAAAGCGGCTGGAATGGCGAGCCCGAGCACAAGGAGATCAGAAATGAGGTGCGTTTTAGAAACCTTTCCCGATCACACGGTGTACCATCTTCTGGGTTTCTCATGCATGTTTTCGATGTAGGAAGATGCCCTTGAACCTGGAGATTTTGGACCCATGGGATGGGTACCACGCAGTATTACTTTAAAGGGTCTGCGTTTGCTCACCCAACCTCACCAAACCTCTCAGCCCGAAGAGTGTCCACCCTTATGTCTCAATCAGCTGTGGGTCTAGTGATGGTTAATAAAGGTGGCATCCCAGCCCCTGAACGAATTCTGTATGAATTTCTCTCTCTTTCACTGTCTTTGTTTCACGGGTTTTTAAAAGTAATTGATTTTTATAATGGGGTTTAGCTGCTTTTCACTGCTGTGTTTATGCCGCTTTACACCCACTTGACTCACTTACAGAGAGATATCAATACATTGGTTTTAAGAGTCTTACTAGTCAGATATATTCTTGGGCGGTGAACAGGGGGTGTTGAATCCAGTTCACTGAGCAAGGAGTAGGTCTTGTCTGTTACATATTGGGTTTATGGAACAGTATCTGAGCTAATTTGAAACCCTTGTTTTATGCATCACACCACCTCACCTTTCCCGTTAAGCAGCCATAGTGTGTCTTCTAAACGTGTGACGCTGTTCTGTTTTGTAACTCAGTTCAAGTGTAGCGGTTTTTACATTCCCTCTCTAAGTGATATCTTATGATAAGTGTCTTTTTTTGTGTGACTTATTTCACTTAGAATCGTCGTACCTAAAACCTCTCATCATGCTGCTACTAGCCTTATGACGTTAATTTCATGGCTGAGTGATATGCCATTGTACATAAGGACCACAACTTCCTTATCCATTTTTCTCTTTCCTGGGATATTTAAGGTGTAACGAAGTGGAGGTTCTTGTCAACAGAGCAGCCCTAAACTTTGGGGTGCCTGTGTCTTGCTGATTTTTAGTTTTCCCAATTTATACGCCCATGAGTGGAAGTGCCCTATGCTCTCTAAGCTGAGTTTTTTAGATGTTTCAGGACACACCGTACACTTCTCCAGAGTGGCTGTTGGCAATTTACATCCCGCCCATCAGCGTAGCAAGGCTCCCGTTTCTCCATGGCCTGTCCTACATTTCTGGTTTTGACACTTTATTCAGCATGGCCCTTTTGACCGATGGGAAGCGAGACTTCTTTGTAGCGCTGATTTGCCTTTCCAGGTTGCTTGGTTGGCCAAAAAGGGCGTATGCGTTTTTTCCTGAATATATTCAGGAAAAAACGCATACGCCCTTTTTGGCCAAGGGCATCATTGTCGAGGTTTTGCCGCCTTTCCTGTGCTTTAAAGGCGATTCGACTCTACCTCCTGAAATCTGTTTCCTGCAATTCTGCTATGCTTTCAAATCCTCTTCGTTGCCTTCCCTCAATATATTTGTGGACGAGAGTTATCATTTCTAACTCTGCAGGTTTGTGAATTGCAGTGCCCCTGAGCGCGATTTTTCAACTCGCTTTTTTGGGAGCTGGCCGCAAAAGCACAGGATTGCTTCAGGCCCTCTTCTGCTTCCGGGCGGCAGGCTGAGCCTGTGGTTAATCCTTCTTCCTGATGGGAAAATAGAGTGACCTGTGCCTGTCCCAACACCTAGAGCTAGTCTCTCATTGGTTCCCCCTCTTCCCGTTTATCCTCAGGACAAATTGCAACCTGTACGGAACAGAAGGTTAAAGGGGCTGATTCTCCAAGGAGGGAGATTGCTAGTAAAGCGGCTGTAATGGCCAACCCGAGCACAAGGAGATGAGAAATGAGGTGCGTTTTAGAAACCTTTCCCGATCACACGGTTTACCATCTTCTGGGTTTCTCATGCATGTTTTCGATGTAGGAAGATGCCCTTGAACCTGGAGATTTTGGACCCATGGGATGGGTACCACGCAATATTACTTTAAAGGGTCTCCGTTTTCTCACCGAACCTCAGCAAACCTCTCAGCCCCAAGAGTGTCCACCCTTATGACTCAATCAGCTGTGGGTCTAGAGATGGTCAATAAAGGTGGCATCCCAGCCCCTGAACGAATTCTGTATGAATTTCTCTCTCTTTCACTGTCTTTGTTTCACGGGTTTTTAAAAGTAATTGATTTTTATAATGGGGTTTAGCTGCTTTTCACTGCTGTGTTTATGCCTCTTTACACCCACTTGACTCACTTACAGAGAGATATCAATACATTGGTTTTAAGAGTCTTACTAGTCAGATATATTCTTGGGCGGTGAACAGGGGGTGTTGAGTCCAGTTCACTGAGCAAGGAGTAGGTCTTGTCTGTTACATATTGGGTTTATGGAACGGTATCTGAGCTAATTTGAAACCCTTGTTTTATGCATCACCCACCTCACCTTTCCCGTTAAGCAGCCATAGTGTGTCTTCTAAACATGTGACGCTGTTCTGTTTTGTAATTCAGTTCAAGTGTAGCGGTTTTTACATTCCCTCTCTAAGTGATATCTTATGATAAGTGTCTTTTTCTGTGTGACTTATTTCACTTAGAATCGTCGTACCTAAATCCTCTCATCATGCTGCTACTAGCCTTATGACGTTAATTTCATGGCTGAGTGATATGCCATTGTACATAAGGACCACAACTTCCTTATCCATTTTTCTCTTTCCTGGGATATTTAAGGTGTAACGAAGTGGAGGTTCTTGTCAACAAAGCAGCCCTAAACTTTGGGGTGCCTGTGTCTTGCTGATTTTTAGTTTTCCCAATTTATACGCCCATGAGTGGAAGTGCCCTATGCTCTCTAAGCTGAGTTTTTTAGATGTTTCAGGACACACCGTACACTTCTCCAGAGTGGCTGTTGGCAATTTACATCCCGCCCATCAGCGTAGCAAGGCTCCCGTTTCTCCATGGCCTGTCCTGCATTTCTGGTTTTGACACTTTATTCAGCATGGCCCTTTTGACCGATGGGAAGCGAGACTTCTTTGTAGCGCTGATTTGCCTTTCCAGGTTGCTTGGTTGGCCAAAAAGGGCGTATGCGTTTTTTCCTGAATATATTCAGGAAAAAACGCATACGCCCTTTTTGGCCAAGGGCATCATTGTCGAGGTTTTGCCGCCTTTCCTGTGCTTTAAAGGCGATTCGACTCTACCTCCTGAAATCTGTTTCCTGCAATTCTGCTATGCTTTCAAATCCTCTTCGTTGCCTTCCCTCAATATATTTGTGGACGAGAGTTATCATTTCTAACTCTGCAGGTTTGTGAATTGCAGTGCCCCTGAGCTCCATTTTTCAACTCACTTTTTTGGGAGCTGGCCGCAAAAGCACAGGATTGCTTCAGGCCCTCTTCTGCTTCCGGGCGGCAGGCTGAACCTGTGGTTAATCCTTCTTCCTGATGGGAAAATAGAGTGACCTGTGCCTGTCCCCACACCTAGACCTAGTCTCTCATTGGTTCCCCCTCTTCCCGTTCATCCTCAGGACAAATTGCAACCTGTTCGGAACAGGAGGTTAAAGGTGCTGATTCTCCAAGGAGGGAGATTGCTAGTAAAGTGGCTGTAATGGCGAGCCCGAGCACAAGGAGATGAGAAATGAGGTGCGTTTTAGAAACCTTTCCCGATCACACGGTGTACCGTCTTCTGGGTTTCTCATGCATGTTTTCGATGTAGGAAGATGCCCTTGAACCTGGAGATTTTGGACCCATGGGATGGGTACCACGCAGTATTACTTTAAAGGGTCTGCGTTTGCTCACCCAACCTCACCAAACCTCTCAGCCCCAAGAGTGTCCACCCTTATGTCTCAATCAGCTGTGGGTCTAGAGATGGTCAATAAAGGTGGCATCCCAGCCCCTGAACGAATTCTGTATGAATTTCTCTCTGTTTCACTGTCTTTGTTTCACGGGTTTTTAAAAGTAATTGACTTTTATAATGGGGTTTAGCTGCTTTTCACTGCTGTGTTTATGCCGATTTACACCCACTTGACTCACTTACAGAGAGATATCAATACATTGGTTTTAAGAGTCTTACTAGTCAGATATATTCTTGGGCGGTGAACAGGGGGTATTGAGTCCAGTTCACTGAGCAACGAGTAGGTCTTGTCTGTTACATATTGGGTTTATGGAACAGTATCTGAGCTAATTTGATACCCTTGTTTTATGCATCACCCCACCTCACCTTTCCCGTTAAGCAGCCATAGTGTGTTTTCTAAACGTGTGACGCTGTTCTGTTTTGTAATTCAGTTCAAGTGTAGCGGATTTTACATTCCCTCTATAAGTGATATCTTACGATAAGTGTCTTTCTCTGTGACTTATTTCACTTAGAATCGTCGTACCTAAATCCACTCATCATGCTGCTTCCAGCCTTATGACGTTGATTTCATGCCTGAGTGATATTCCATTGTACATAAGGACCACAACTTCTTTATCCATTTTTCTCTTTCCTGGGATATTTAAGGTGTAATGAAGTGGAGGTTCTTGTCAACAGAGCAGCCCTAAACTTTGGGGTGCCTGTGTCTTGCTGATTTTTAGTTTTCCCAATTTATACGCCCATGAGTGGAAGTGCCCTATGCTCTCTAAGCTGAGTTTTTTAGGTGTTTCAGGACACACCGTACACTTCTCCAGATTGGCTGTTGGCAATTTACATCCCGCCCATCAGCGTAGCAAGGCTCCCGTTTCTCCATGGCCTGTCCTGCATTTCTGGTTTTGACACTTTATTCAGCATGGCCCTTTTGACCGATGGGAAGCGAGACTTCTTTGTAGCGCTGATTTGCCTTTCCAGGTTGCTTGGTTGGCCAAAAAGGGCGTATGCGTTTTTTCCTGAATATATTCAGGAAAAAACGCATACGCCCTTTTTGGCCAAGGGCATCATTGTCGAGGTTTTGCCGCTTTTCCTGTGCTTTAAAGGCGATTCGACTCTACCTCCTGAAATCAGTTTCCTGCAATTCTGCTATGCTTTCAAATCCTCTTCGTTGCCTTCCCTCAATATATTTGTGGACGAGAGTTACCATTTATAACTCTGCAGGTTTGTGAATTGCAGTGCCCCTGAGCTCCATTTTTCAACTCGCTTTTTTGGGAGCTGGCCGCAAAAGCACAGGATTGCTTCAGGCCCTGTTCTGCTTCCGGGCGGCAGGCTGAGCCTGTGGTTAATCCTTCTTCCTGATGGGAAAATAGAGTGACATGTGGCTGTCCCAATACCTAGAGCTAGTCTCTCATTGGTTCCCCCTCTTCCCGTTTATCCTCAGGACAAATTGCAACCTGTAGGGAACAGAAGGTTAAAGGGGCTGATTCTCCAAGGAGGGAGATTGCTAGTAAAGCGGCTGTAATGGCCAACCCCAGCACAAGGAGATGAGAAATGAGGTGCGTTTTAGAAACCTTTCCCGATCACACGGTGTACCATCTTCTGGGTTTCTCATGCATGTTTTCGATGTAGGAAGATGCCCTTGAACCTGGAGATTTTGGACCCATGGGATGGATACCACGCAGTATTACTTTAAAGGGTCTGCGTTTGCTCACCCAACCTCACCAAACCTCTCAGCCCCAAGAGTGTCCACCCTTATGACTCAATCAGCTGTGGGTCTAGAGATGGTCAATAAAGGTGGCATCCCAGCCCCTGAACGAATTCTGTATGAATTTCTCTCTCTTTCACTGTCTTTGTTTCACGGGTTTTTAAAAGTAATTGATTTTTATAATGGGGTTTAGCTGCTTTTCACTGCTGGGTTTATGCCGCTTTACACCCACTTGACTCACTTACAGAGGGATATCAATACATTGGTTTTAAGAGTCTTACTAGTCAGATATATTCTTGGGCGGTGAACAGGGGGTGTTGAGTCCAGTTCACTGAGCAAGGAGTAGGTCTTGTCTATTACATATTGGGTTTATGGAACGGTATCTGAGCTAATTTGAAACCCTTGTTTTATGCATCACCCCACCTCACCTTTCCCGTTAAGCAGCCATAGTGTGTCTTCTAAACGTGTGACGCTGTTCTGTTTTGTAATTCAGTTCAAGTGTAGCGGTTTTTACATTCCCTCTCTAAGTGATATCTTATGATAAGTGTCTTTTTCTGTGTGACTTATTTCACTTAGAATCGTCGTACCTAAATCCTCTCATCATGCTGCTACTAGCCTTATGACGTTGATTTCATGCCTGAGTGATATTCCATTGTACATAAGGACCACAACTTCTTTATCCATTTTTCTCTTTCCTGGGATATTTAAGGTGTAATGAAGTGGAGGTTCTTGTCAACAGAGCAGCCCTAAAGTTTGGGGTGCCTGTGTCTTGCTGATTTTTAGTTTTCCCAATTTATACGCCCATGAGTGGAAGTGCCCTATGCTCTCTAAGCTGAGTGTTTTAGATGTTTCAAGACACACCGTACACTTCTCCAGAGTGGCTGTTGGCAATTTAAATCCCGCCCATCAGCGTAGCAAGGCTCCCGTTTCTCCATGGCCTGTCTTGCATTTCTGGTTTTGACACTTTATTCAGCATGGCCCTTTTGACCGATGGGAAGCGAGACTTCTTTGTAGCGCTGATTTGCCTTTCCAGGTTGCTTGGTTGGCCAAAAAGGGCGTATGCGTTTTTTCCTGAATATATTCAAGAAAAAACGCATACGCCCTTTTTGGCCAAGGGCATCATGGTCGAGGTTTTGCCGCTTTTCCTGTGCTTTAAATGCGATTCGAATCTACCTCCTGAAATCTGTTTCCTGCAATTCTGCCTTGCTTTCAAATCCTCTTTGTTGCCTTCCCTCAATATATTTGTGGACGAGAGTTATCATTTCTAACTCTGCAGGTTTGTGAATTGCAGTGCCCCTGAGCTCCACTTTTCAAATCGCTTTCTTGGGAGCTGGCCGCAAAAGCGCAGGATTGCTTCAGGCCCTATTGTGGTTCCGGGCGGCAGGCTGAGCCTGTGGTTAATTCTTCTTCCTGATGAGAAAATAGAGTGACCTGTGCCTGTCCCCACACCTAGACCTAGTCTCTCATTGGTTCCCCCTCTTCCCGTTCATCCTCAGGACAAATTTGCAACCTGTACAGAACAGGAGGTTAAAGTTGCTCATTCTCCAAGGAGGGAGATTGCTAGTAAAGCGGCTGGAATGGCGAGCCCGAGCACAAGGAGATGAGAAATGAGGTGCGTTTTAGAAACCTTTCCCGATCACACGGTGTACCATCTTCTGGGTTTCTCATGCATGTTTTCGATGTAGGAAGATGCCCTTGAACCTGGAGATTTTGGACCCATGGGATGGATACCAAGCAGTATTACTTTAAAGGGTCTGCATTTGCTCACCCAACCTCACCAAACCTCTCAGCCCCAAGAGTGTCCACCCTTATGACTCAATCAGCTGTGGGTCTAGAGATGGTCAATAAAGGTGGCATCCCAGCCCCTGAACGAATTCTGTATGAATTTCTCTCTGTTTCACTGTCTTTGTTTCACGGGTTTTTAAAAGTAATTGATTTTTATAATGGGGTTTAGCTGCTTTTCACTGCTGGGTTTATGCCGCTTTACACCCACTTGACTCACTTACAGAGGGATATCAATACATTGGTTTTAAGAGTCTTACTAGTCAGATATATTCTTGGGCGGTGAACAGGGGGTGTTGAGTCCAGTTCACTGAGCAAGGAGTAGGTCTTGTCTATTACATATTGGGTTTATGGAACGGTATCTGAGCTAATTTGAAACCCTTGTTTTATGCATCACCCCACCTCACCGTTCCCGTTAAGCAGCCATAGTGTGTCTTCTAAACGTGTGACGCTGTTCTGTTTTGTAATTCAGTTCAAGTGTAGCGGTTTTTACATTCCCTCTCTAAGTGATATCTTATGATAAGTGTCTTTTTCTGTGTGACTTATTTCACTTAGAATCGTCGTACCTAAATCCTCTCATCATGCTGCTACTAGCCTTATGACGTTGATTTCATGCCTGAGTGATATTCCATTGTACATAAGGACCACAACTTCTTTATCCATTTTTCTCTTTCCTGGGATATTTAAGGTGTAATGAAGTGGAGGTTCTTGTCAATAGAGCAGCCCTAAACTTTGGGGTGCCTGTGTCTTGCTGATTTTTAGTTTTCCCAATTTATACGCCCATGAGTGGAAGTGCCCTATGCTCTCTAAGCTGAGTGTTTTAGATGTTTCAGGACACACCGTACACTTCTCCAGAGTGGCTGTTGGCAATTTAAATCCCGCCCATCAGCGTAGCAAGGCTCCCGTTTCTCCATGGCCTGTCTTGCATTTCTGGTTTTGACACTTTATTCAGCATGGCCCTTTTGACCGATGGGAAGCGAGACTTCTTTGTAGCGCTGATTTGCCTTTCCAGGTTGCTTGGTTGGCCAAAAAGGGCGTATGCGTTTTTTCCTGAATATATTCAGGAAAAAACGCATACGCCCTTTTTGGCCAACGGCATCATGGTCGAAGTTTTGCCGCTTTTCCTGTGCTTTAAAGGCGATTCGAATCTACCTCGTGAAATCTGTTTCCTGCAATTCTGCCTTGCTTTCAAATCCTCTTTGTTGCCTTCCCTCAATATATTTGTGGACGAGAGTTATCATTTCTAACTATGCAGGTTTGTGAATTGCAGTGCCCCTGAGCTCCACTTTTCAAATCGCTTTCTTGGGAGCTGGCCGCAAAAGCGCAGGATTGCTTCAGGCCCTATTGTGGTTCCGGGCGGCAGGCTGAGCCTGTGGTTAATTCTTTTTCCTGATGAGAAAATAGAGTGACCTGTGCCTGTCCCCACACCTAGACCTAGTCTCTCATTGGTTCCCCCTCTTCCCGTTCATCCTCAGGACAAATTTGCAACCTGTACAGAACAGGAGGTTAAAGGTGCTCATTCTCCAAGGAGGGAGATTGCTAGTAAAGCGGCTGGAATGGCGAGCCCGAGCACAAGGAGATGAGAAATGAGGTGCGTTTTAGAAACCTTTCCCGATCACACGGTGTACCATCTTCTGGGTTTCTCATGCATGTTTTCGATGTAGGAAGATGCCCTTGAACCTGGAGATTTTGGACCCATGGGATGGGTACCACGCAGTATTACTTTAAAGGGTCTGCGTTTGCTCACCCAACCTCACCAAACCTCTCAGCCCGAAGAGTGTCCACCCTTATGTCTCAATCAGCTGTGGGTCTAGAGATGGTTAATAAAGGTGGCATCCCAGCCCCTGAACGAATTCTGTATGAATTTCTCTCTCTTTCACTGTCTTTGTTTCACGGGTTTTTAAAAGTAATTGATTTTTATAATGGGGTTTAGCTGCTTTTCACTGCTGTGTTTATGCCGCTTTACACCCACTTGACTCACTTACAGAGAGATATCAATACATTGGTTTTAAGAGTCTTACTAGTCAGATATATTCTTGGGCGGTGAACAGGGGGTGTTGAATCCAGTTCACTGAGCAAGGAGTAGGTCTTGTCTGTTACATATTGGGTTTATGGAACAGTATCTGAGCTAATTTGAAACCCTTGTTTTATGCATCACACCACCTCACCTTTCCCGTTAAGCAGCCATAGTGTGTCTTCTAAACGTGTGACGCTGTTCTGTTTTGTAATTCAGTTCAAGTGTAGCGGTTTTTACATTCCCTCTCTAAGTGATATCTTATGATAAGTGTCTTTTTTTGTGTGACTTATTTCACTTAGAATCGTCGTACCTAAAACCTCTCATCATGCTGCTACTAGCCTTATGACGTTAATTTCATGGCTGAGTGATATGCCATTGTACATAAGGACCACAACTTCCTTATCCATTTTTCTCTTTCCTGGGATATTTAAGGTGTAACGAAGTGGAGGTTCTTGTCAACAGAGCAGCCCTAAACTTTGGGGTGCCTGTGTCTTGCTGATTTTTAGTTTTCCCAATTTATACGCCCATGAGTGGAAGTGCCCTATGCTCTCTAAGCTGAGTTTTTTAGATGTTTCAGGACACACCGTACACTTCTCCAGAGTGGCTGTTGGCAATTTACATCCCGCCCATCAGCGTAGCAAGGCTCCCGTTTCTCCATGGCCTGTCCTACATTTCTGGTTTTGACACTTTATTCAGCATGGCCCTTTTGACCGATGGGAAGCGAGACTTCTTTGTAGCGCTGATTTGCCTTTCCAGGTTGCTTGGTTGGCCAAAAAGGGCGTATGCGTTTTTTCCTGAATATATTCAGGAAAAAACGCATACGCCCTTTTTGGCCAAGGGCATCATTGTCGAGGTTTTGCCGCCTTTCCTGTGCTTTAAAGGCGATTCGACTCTACCTCCTGAAATCTGTTTCCTGCAATTCTGCTATGCTTTCAAATCCTCTTCGTTGCCTTCCCTCAATATATTTGTGGACGAGAGTTATCATTTCTAACTCTGCAGGTTTGTGAATTGCAGTGCCCCTGAGCGCGATTTTTCAACTCGCTTTTTTGGGAGCTGGCCGCAAAAGCACAGGATTGCTTCAGGCCCTCTTCTGCTTCCGGGCGGCAGGCTGAGCCTGTGGTTAATCCTTCTTCCTGATGGGAAAATAGAGTGACCTGTGGCTGTCCCAACACCTAGAGCTAGTCTCTCATTGGTTCCCCCTCTTCCCGTTTATCCTCAGGACAAATTGCAACCTGTACGGAACAGAAGGTTAAAGGGGCTGATTCTCCAAGGACGGAGATTGCTAGTAAAGCGGCTGTAATGGCCAACCCGAGCACAAGGAGATGAGAAATGAGGTGCGTTTTAGAAACCTTTCCCGATCACACGGTTTACCATCTTCTGGGTTTCTCATGCATGTTTTCGATGTAGGAAGATGCCCTTGAACCTGGAGATTTTGGACCCATGGGATGGGTACCACGCAATATTACTTTAAAGGGTCTCCGTTTTCTCACCCAACCTCAGCAAACCTCTCAGCCCCAAGAGTGTCCACCCTTATGACTCAATCAGCTGTGGGTCTAGAGATGGTCAATAAAGGTGGCATCCCAGCCCCTGAACGAATTCTGTATGAATTTCTCTCTCTTTCACTGTCTTTGTTTCACGGGTTTTTAAAAGTAATTGATTTTTATAATGGGGTTTAGCTGCTTTTCACTGCTGTGTTTATGCCTCTTTACACCCACTTGACTCACTTACAGAGAGATATCAATACATTGGTTTTAAGAGTCTTACTAGTCAGATATATTCTTGGGCGGTGAACAGGGGGTGTTGAGTCCAGTTCACTGAGCAAGGAGTAGGTCTTGTCTATTACATATTGGGTTTATGGAACGGTATCTGAGCTAATTTGAAACCCTTGTTTTATGCATCACCCACCTCACCTTTCCCGTTAAGCAGCCATAGTGTGTCTTCTAAACATGTGACGCTGTTCTGTTTTGTAATTCAGTTCAAGTGTAGCGGTTTTTACATTCCCTCTCTAAGTGATATCTTATGATAAGTGTCTTTTTCTGTGTGACTTATTTCACTTAGAATCGTCGTACCTAAATCCTCTCATCATGCTGCTACTAGCCTTAGGACGTTAATTTCATGGCTGAGTGATATGCCATTGTACATAAGGACCACAACTTCCTTATCCATTTTTCTCTTTCCTGGGATATTTAAGGTGTAACGAAGTGGAGGTTCTTGTCAACAGAGCAGCCCTAAACTTTGGGGTGCCTGTGTCTTGCTGATTTTTAGTTTTCCCAATTTATACGCCCATGAGTGGAAGTGCCCTATGCTCTCTAAGCTGAGTTTTTTAGATGTTTCAGGACACACCGTACACTTCTCCAGAGTGGCTGTTGGCAATTTACATCCCGCCCATCAGCGTAGCAAGGCTCCCGTTTCTCCATGGCCTGTCCTGCATTTCTGGTTTTGACACTTTATTCAGCATGGCCCTTTTGACCGATGGGAAGCGAGACTTCTTTGTAGCGCTGATTTGCCTTTCCAGGTTGCTTGGTTGGCCAAAAAGGGCGTATGCGTTTTTTCCTGAATATATTCAGGAAAAAAACGCATACGCCCTTTTTGGCCAAGGGCATCATTGTCGAGGTTTTGCCGTCTTTCCTGTGCTTTAAAAGCGATTCGACTCTACCTCCTGAAATCTGTTTCCTGCAATTCTGCTATGCTTTCAAATCCTCTTCGTTGCCTTCCCTCAATATATTTGTGGACGAGAGTTATCATTTCTAACTCTGCAGGTTTGTGAATTGCAGTGCCCCTGAGCTCGATTTTTCAACTCGCTTTTTTGGGAGCTGGCCGCAAAAGCACAGGATTGCTTCAGGCCCTCTTCTGCTTCCGGGCGGCAGGCTGAGCCTGTGGTTAATCCTTCTTCCTGATGGGAAAATAGAGTGACCTGTGCCTGTCCCCACACCTAGACCTAGTCTCTCATTGGTTCCCCCTCTTCCCGTTCATCCTCAGGACAAATTGCAACCTGTTCGGAACAGGAGGTTAAAGGTGCTGATTCTCCAAGGAGGGAGATTGCTAGTAAAGTGGCTGTAATGGCGAGCCCGAGCACAAGGAGATGAGAAATGAGGTGCGTTTTAGAAACCTTTCCCGATCACACGGTGTACCGTCTTCTGGGTTTCTCATGCATGTTTTCGATGTAGGAAGATGCCCTTGAACCTGGAGATTTTGGACCCATGGGATGGGTACCACGCAATATTACTTTAAAGGGTCTCCGTTTTCTCACCCAACCTCACCAAACCTCTCAGCCCCAAGAGTGTCCACCCTTATGACTCAATCAGCTGTGGGTCTAGAGATGGTCAATAAAGGTGGCATCCCAGCCCCTGAACGAATTCTGTATGAATTTCTCTCTCTTTCAGTGTCTTTGTTTCACGGGTTTTTAAAAGTAATTGATTTTTATAATGGGGTTTAGCTGCTTTTCACTGCTGTGTTTATGCCTCTTTACACCCACTTGACTCACTTACAGAGAGATATCAATACATTGGTTTTAAGAGTCTTACTAGTCAGATATATTCTTGGGCGGTGAACAGGGGGTGTTGAATCCAGTTCACTGAGCAAGGAGTAGGTCTTGTCTGTTACATATTGGGTTTATGGAACGGTATCTGAGCTAATTTGAAACCCTTGTTTTATGCATCACCCACCTCACCTTTCCCGTTAAGCAGCCATAGTGTGTCTTCTAAACATGTGACGCTGTTCTGTTTTGTAATTCAGTTCAAGTGTAGCGGTTTTTACATTCCCTCTCTAAGTGATATCTTATGATAAGTGTCTTTTTCTGTGTGACTTATTTCACTTAGAATCGTCGTACCTAAATCCTCTCATCATGCTGCTACTAGCCTTATGACGTTAATTTCATGGCTGAGTGATATGCCATTGTACATAAGGACCACAACTTCCTTATCCATTTTTCTCTTTCCTGGGATATTTAAGGTGTAACGAAGTGGAGGTTCTTGTCAACAGAGCAGCCCTAAACTTTGGGGTGCCTGTGTCTTGCTGATTTTTAGTTTTCCCAATTTATACGCCCATGAGTGGAAGTGCCCTATGCTCTCTAAGCTGAGTTTTTTAGATGTTTCAGGACACACCGTACACTTCTCCAGAGTGGCTGTTGGCAATTTACATCCCGCCCATCAGCGTAGCAAGGCTCCCGTTTCTCCATGGCCTGTCCTGCATTTCTGGTTTTGACACTTTATTCAGCATGGCCCTTTTGACCGATGGGAAGCGAGACTTCTTTGTAGCGCTGATTTGCCTTTCCAGGTTGCTTGGTTGGCCAAAAAGGGCGTATGCGTTTTTTCCTGAATATATTCAGGAAAAAACGCATACGCCCTTTTTGGCCAAGGGCATCATTGTCGAGGTTTTGCCGCCTTTCCTGTGCTTTAAAGGCGATTCGACTCTACCTCCTGAAATCTGTTTCCTGCAATTCTGCTATGCTTTCAAATCCTCTTCGTTGCCTTCCCTCAATATATTTGTGGACGAGAGTTATCATTTCTAACTCTGCAGGTTTGTGAATTGCAGTGCCCCTGAGCTCCATTTTTCAACTCGCTTTTTTGGGAGCTGGCCGCAAAAGCACAGGATTGCTTCAGGCCCTGTTCTGCTTCCGGGCGGCAGGCTGAGCCTGTGGTTAATCCTTCTTCCTGATGGGAAAATAGAGTGACCTGTGGCTGTCCCAACACCTAGACCTAGTCTCTCATTGGTTCCCCCTCTTCCCGTTTATCCTCAGGACAAATTGCAACCTGTACGGAACAGAAGGTTAAAGGGGCTGATTCTCCAAGGACGGAGATTGCTAGTAAAGCGGCTGTAATGGCCAACCCGAGCACAAGGAGATGAGAAATGAGATGCGTTTTAGAAACCTTTCCCGATCACACGGTGTACCATCTTCTGGGTTTCTCATGCATGTTTTCGATGTAGGAAGATGCCCTTGAACCTGGAGATTTTGGACCCATGGGATGGGTACCACGCAATATTACTTTAAAGGGTCTCCGTTTTCTCACCCAACCTCACCAAACCTCTCAGCCCCAAGAGTGTCCACCCTTATGACTCAATCAGCTGTGGGTCTAGAGATGGTCAATAAAGGTGGCATCCCAGCCCCTGAACGAATTCTGTATGAATTTCTCTCTCTTTCACTGTCTTTGTTTCACGGGTTTTTAAAAGTAATTGATTTTTATAATGGGGTTTAGCTGCTTTTCACTGCTGTGTTTATGCCGCTTTACACCCACTTGACTCACTTACAGAGAGATATCAATACATTGGTTTTAAGAGTCTTACTAGTCAGATATATTCTTGGGCGGTGAACAGGGGGTGTTGAATCCAGTTCACTGAGCAAGGAGTAGGTCTTCTCTGTTACATATTGGGTTTATGGAACAGTATCTGAGCTAATTTGATACCCTTGTTTTATGCAACACCCCACCTCACCTTTCCCGTTAAGCAGCCATAGTGTGTTTTCTAAACGTGTGACGCTGTTCTGTTTTGTAATTCAGTTCAAGTGTAGCGGTTTTTACATTCCCTCTATAAGTCATATCTTATGATAAGTGCCTTTTTCTGTGTGACTTATTTCACTTAGAATCGTCGTACCTAAATCTTCTCATCATTCTGCTACTAGCCTTATGATGTTGATTTCATTGCTGAGTGATATGCCATTATACATATGGACCACAACTTCTTTATCCATTTTTCTCTTTCCTGGGATATTTAAGGTGTAACGAAGTGGAGGTTCTTGTCATCAGAGCAGCCCTAAACTTTGGGGTGCCTGTGTCTTGCTGATTTTTAGTTTTCCCAATTTATACGCCCATGAGTGGAAGTGCCCTATGCTCTCTAAGCTGAGTTTTTTAGGTGTTTCAGGACACACCGTACACTTCTCCAGAGTGGCTGTTGGCAATTTACATCCCGCCCATCAGCGTAGCAAGGCTCCCGTTTCTCCATGGCCTGTCCTGCATTTCTGGTTTTGACACTTTATTCAGCATGGCCCTTTTGACCGATGGGAAGCGAGACTTCTTTGTAGCGCTGATTTGCCTTTCCAGGTTGCTTGGTTGGCCAAAAAGGGCGTATGCGTTTTTTCCTGAATATATTCAGGAAAAAACGCATACGCCCTTTTTGGCCAAGGGCATCATGGTCGAGGTTTTGCCGCTTTTCCTGTGCTTTAAAGGCGATTCGAATCTACCTCCTGAAATCTGTTTCCTGCAATTCTGCATTGCTTTCAAATCCTCTTCGTTGCCTTCCCTCAATATATTTGTGGACTAGAGTTATCATTTCTAACTCTGCAGGTTTGTGAATTGCAGTGCCCCTGAGCTCCATTTTTCAACTCGCTTTCTTGGGAGCTGGCCGCAAAAGCGCAGGATTGCTTCAGGCCCTATTGTGGTTCCGGGCGGCAGGCTGAGCCTGTGGTTAATTCTTCTTCCTGATGGGAAAATAGAGTGACCTGTGCCTGTCCCCACACCTAGACCTAGTCTCTCATTGGTTCCCCCTCTTCCCGTTCATCCTCAGGACAAATTTGCAACCTGTACAGAACAGGAGGTTAAAGGTGCTCATTCTCCAAGGAGGGAGATTGCTAGTAAAGCGGCTGGAATGGCGAGCCCGAGCACAAGGAGATGAGAAATGAGGTGCATTTTAGAAACCTTTCCCGATCACACGGTGTACCGTCTTCTGGGTTTCTCATGCATGTTTTCGATGTAGGAAGATGCCCTTGAACCTGGAGATTTTGGACCCATGGGATGGGTACCACGCAGTATTACTTTAAAGGGTCTGCGTTTGCTCACCCAACCTCACCAAACCTCTCAGCCCGAAGAGTGTCCACCCTTATGTCTCAATCAGCTGTGGGTCTAGAGATGGTCAATAAAGGTGGCATCCCAGCCCCTGAACGAATTCTGTATGAATTTCTCTCTCTTTCACTGTCTTTGTTTCACGGGTTTTTAAAAGTAATTGATTTTTATAATGGGGTTTAGCTGCTTTTCACTGCTGTGTTTATGCCGCTTTACACCCACTTGACTCACTTACAGAGAGATATCAATACATTGGTTTTAAGAGTCTTACTAGTCAGATATATTCTTGGGCGGTAAACAGGGGGTGTTGAATCCAGTTCACTGAGCAAGGAGTAGGTCTTGTCTGTTACATATTGGGTTTATGGAACAGTATCTGAGCTAATTTGAAACCCTTGTGTTATGCATCACCCCACCTCACCTTTCCCGTTAAGCAGCCATAGTGTGTTTTCTAAACGTGTGACGCTGTTCTGTTTTGTAATTCAGTTCAAGTGTAGCGGTTTTTACATTCCCTCTATAAGTGATATCTTATGATAAGTGCCTTTTTCTGTGTGACTTATTTCACTTAGAATCGTCGTACCTAAATCTTCTCATCATGCTGCTACTAGCCTTATGATGTTGATTTCATGCCTGAGTGATATTCCATTGTACATAAGGACCACAACTTCTTTATCCATTTTTCTCTTTCCTGGGATATTTAAGGTGTAATGAAGTGGAGGTTCTTGTCAACAGAGCAGCCCTAAACTTTGGGGTGCCTGTGTCTTGCTGATTTTTAGTTTTCCCAATTTATACGCCCATGAGTGGAAGTGCCCTATGCTCTCTAAGCTGAGTTTTTTAGGTGTTTCAGGACACACCGTACACTTCTCCAGAGTGGCTGTTGGCAATTTACATCCCGCCCATCAGCGTAGCAAGGCTCCCGTTTCTCCATGGCCTGTCCTGCATTTCTGGTTTTGACACTTTATTCAGCATGGCCCTTTTGACCGATGGGAAGCGAGACTTCTTTGTAGCGCTGATTTGCCTTTCCAGGTTGCTTGGTTGGCCAAAAAGGGCGTATGCGTTTTTTCCTGAATATATTCAGGAAAAAACGCATACGCCCTTTTTGGCCAAGGGCATCATTGTCGAGGTTTTGCCGCTTTTCCTGTGCTTTAAAGGCGATTCGAATCTACCTCCTGAAATCAGTTTCCTGCAATTTTGCTATGCTTTCAAATCCTCTTCGTTGCCTTCCCTCAATATATTTGTGGACGAGAGTTACCATTTATAACTCTGCAGGTTTGTGAATTGCAGTGCCCCTGAGCTCCATTTTTCAACTCGCTTTTTTGGGAGCTGGCCGCAAAAGCACAGGATTGCTTCAGGCCCTGTTCTGCTTCCGGGCGGCAGGCTGAGCCTGTGGTTAATCCTTCTTCCTGATGGGAAAATAGAGTGACATGTGGCTGTCCCAATACCTAGAGCTAGTCTCTCATTGGTTCCCCCTCTTCCCGTTTATCCTCAGGACAAATTGCAACCTGTAGGGAACAGAAGGTTAAAGGGGCTGATTCTCCAAGGAGGGAGATTGCTAGTAAAGTGGCTGTAATGGCCAACCCCAGCACAAGGAGATGAGAAATGAGGTGCGTTTTAGAAACCTTTCCCGATCACACGGTGTACCATCTTCTGGGTTTCTCATGCATGTTTTCGATGTAGGAAGATGCCCTTGAACCTGGAGATTTTGGACCCATGGGATGGGTACCACGCAGTATTACTTTAAAGGGTCTGCGTTTGCTCACCCAACCTCACCAAACCTCTCAGCCCGAAGAGTGTCCACCCTTATGTCTCAATCAGCTGTGGGTCTAGAGATGGTCAATAAAGGTGGCATCCCAGCCCCTGAACGAATTCTGTATGAATTTCTCTCTCTTTCACTGTCTTTGTTTCACGGGTTTTTAAAAGTAATTGATTTTTATAATGGGGTTTAGCTGCTTTTCACTGCTGTGTTTATGCCGCTTTACACCCACTTGACTCACTTACAGAGAGATATCAATACATTGGTTTTAAGAGTCTTACTAGTCAGATATATTCTTGGGCGGTAAACAGGGGGTGTTGAATCCAGTTCACTGAGCAAGGAGTAGGTCTTGTCTGTTACATATTGGGTTTATGGAACAGTATCTGAGCTAATTTGAAACCCTTGTGTTATGCATCACCCCACCTCACCTTTCCCGTTAAGCAGCCATAGTGTGTTTTCTAAACGTGTGACGCTGTTCTGTTTTGTAATTCAGTTCAAGTGTAGCGGTTTTTACATTCCCTCTATAAGTGATATCTTATGATAAGTGCCTTTTTCTGTGTGACTTATTTCACTTAGAATCGTCGTACCTAAATCTTCTCATCATGCTGCTACTAGCCTTATGATGTTGATTTCATGCCTGAGTGATATTCCATTGTACATAAGGATCACAACTTCTTTATCCATTTTTCTCTTTCCTGGGATATTTAAGGTGTAATGAAGTGGAGGTTCTTGTCAACAGAGCAGCCCTAAACTTTGGGGTGCCTGTGTCTTGCTGATTTTTAGTTTTCCAATTTATACGCCCATGAGTGGACGTGCACTATGCTCTCTAAGCTGAGTTTTTTAGATGTTTCAGGACACACCGTACACTTCTCCAGAGTGGCTGTTGGCAATTTACATCCCGCCCATCAGCGTAGCAAGGCTCCCGTTTCTCCATGGCCTGTCCTGCATTTCTGGTTTTGACACTTTATTCAGCATGGCCCTTTTGACCGATGGGAAGCGAGACTTCTTTGTAGCGCTGATTTGCCTTTCCAGGTTGCTTGGTTGGCCAAAAAGGGCGTATGCGTTTTTTCCTGAATATATTAAGGAAAAAACGCATACGCCCTTTTTGGCCAAGGGCATCATGGTCGAGGTTTTGCCGCTTTTCCTGTGCTTTAAAGGCGATTCGAATCTACCTCCTGAAATCTGTTTCCTGCAATTCTGCCTTGCTTTCAAATCCTCTTCGTTGCCTTCCCTCAATATATTTGTGGACGAGAGTTATCATTTCTAACTCTGCAGGTTTGTGAATTGCAGTGCCCCTGAGCTCGATTTTTCAACTCGCTTTCTTGGGAGCTGGCCGCAAAAGCACAGGATTGCTTCAGGCCCTCTTCTGCTTCCGGGCGGCAGGCTGAGCCTGTGGTTAATCCTTCTTCCTGATGGGAAAATAGAGTGACCTGTGCCTGTCCCCACACCTAGACCTAGTCTCTCATTGGTTCCCCCTCTTCCCGTTCATCCTCAGGACAAATTGCAACCTGTTCGGAACAGGAGGTTAAAGGTGCTGATTCTCCAAGAAGGGAGATTGCTAGTAAAGTGGCTGTAATGGCGAGCCCGAGCACAAGGAGATGAGAAATGAGGTGCGTTTTAGAAACCTTTCCCGATCACACGGTGTACCGTCTTCTGGGTTTCTCATGCATGTTTTCGATGTAGGAAGATGCCCTTGAACCTGGAGATTTTGGACCCATGGGATGGGTACCACGCAGTATTACTTTAAAGGGTCTGCGTTTGCTCACCCAACCTCACCAAACCTCTCAGCCCCAAGAGTGTCCACCCTTATGACTCAATCAGCTGTGGGTCTAGAGATGGTCAATAAAGGTGGCATCCCAGCCCCTGAACGAATTCTGTATGAATTTCTCTCTGTTTCACTGTCTTTGTTTCACGGGTTTTTAAAAGTAATTGACTTTTATAATGGGGTTTAGCTGCTTTTCACTGCTGTGTTTATGCCGCTTTACACCCACTTGACTCACTTACAGAGAGATATCAATACATTGGTTTTAAGAGTCTTACTAGTCAGATATATTCTTGGGCGGTGAACAGGGGGTGTTGAATCCAGTTCACTGAGCAAGGAGTAGGTCTTCTCTGTTACATATTGGGTTTATGGAACAGTATCTGAGCTAATTTGAAACCCTTGTGTTATGCATCACCCCACCTCACCTTTCCAGTTAAGCAGCCATAGTGTGTTTTCTAAACGTGTGACGTTGTTCTGTTTTGTAATTCAGTTCAAGTGTAGCGGTTTTTACATTCCCTCTATAAGTGATATCTTATGATAAGTGCCTTTTTCTGTGTGACTTATTTCACTTAGAATCGTCGTACCTAAATCTTCTCATCATGCTGCTACTAGCCTTATGATGTTGATTTCATGCCTGAGTGATATTCCATTGTACATAAGGACCACAACTTCTTTATCCATTTTTCTCTTTCCTGGGATATTTAAGGTGTAATGAAGTGGAGGTTCTTGTCATCAGAGCAGCCCTAAACTTTGGGGTGCCTGTGTCTTGCTGATTTTTAGTTCTCCCAATTTATACGCCCATGAGTGGAAGTGCCCTATGCTCTCTAAGCTGAGTGTTTTAGATGTTTCAGGACACGCCGTACACTTCTCCAGAGTGGCTGTTGGCAATTTAAATCCCGCCCATCAGCGTAGCAAGGCTCCCGTTTCTCCATGGCCTGTCCTGCATTTCTGGTTTTGACACTTTATTCAGCATGGCCCTTTTGACCGATGGGAAGCGAGACTGCTTTGTAGCGCTGATTTGCCTTTCCAGGTTGCTTGGTTGGCCAAAAAGGGCGTATGCGTTTTTTCCTGAATATATTCAGGAAAAAACGCATACGCCCTTTTTGGCCAAGGGCATCATGGTCGAGGTTTTGCCGCTTTTCCTGTGCTTTAAAGGCGATTCGAATCTACCTCCTGAAATCTGTTTCCTGCAATTCTGCCTTGCTTTCAAATCCTCTTCGTTGCCTTCCCTCAATATATTTGTGGACGAGAGTTATCATTTCTAACTCTGCAGGTTTGTGAATTGCAGTGCCCCTGAGCTCCATTTTTCAACTCGCTTTCTTGGGAGCTGGCCGCAAAAGCGCAGGATTGCTTCAGGCCCTATTGTGGTTCCGGGCGGCAGGCTGAGCCTGTGGTTAATTCTTCTTCCTGATGGGAAAATAGAGTGACCTGTGCCTGTCCCCACACCTAGACCTAGTCTCTCATTGGTTCCCCCTCTTCCCGTTCATCCTCAGGACAAATTTGCAACCTGTACAGAACAGGAGGTTAAAGGTGCTCATTCTCCAAGGAGGGAGATTGCTAGTAAAGCGGCTGGAATGGCGAGCCCGAGCACAAGGAGATGAGAAATGAGGTGCGTTTTAGAAACCTTTCCCGATCACACGGTGTACCATCTTCTGGGTTTCTCATGCATGTTTTCGATGTAGGAAGATGCCCTTGAACCTGGAGATTTTGGACCCATGGGATGGGTACCACGCAGTATTACTTTAAAGGGTCTGCGTTTGCTCACCCAACCTCACCAAACCTCTCAGCCCCAAGAGTGTCCACCCTTATGTCTCAATCAGCTGTGGGTCTAGAGATTGTCAATCCAGGTGGCATCACAGCCCCTGAACGAATTTTGTAAGAATTTCTCTCTCTTCACTGTCTTAGTTTCACGGGTTTTTAAAAGTAATTGATTTTTATAACGGGGTTTAGCTGCTTTTCACTGCTGTGTTTATGCCGGTTTACACCCACTTGACTCACTTACAGAGGGATATCAATACATTGGTTTTAAGATTCTTACTAGTCAGATATATTCTTGGGCGTTGAACAGGGGGTGTTGAGTCCAGTTCACTGAGCAAGGAGTAGGTCTTGTCTATTACATATTGGGTTTATGGAACGGTATCTGAGCTAATTTGAAACCCTTGTTTTATGCATCACACCACCTCACCTTTCCCGTTAAGCAGCCATAGTGTGTCTTCTAAACGTGTGACGCTGTTCTGTTTTGTAATTCAGTTCAAGTGTAGCGGTTTTTACATTCCCTCTCTAAGTGATATCTTATGATAAGTGTCTTTTTCTGTGTGACTTATTTCACTTAGAATCGTCGTACCTAAAACCTCTCATCATGCTGCTACTAGCCTTATGACGTTAATTTCATGGCTGAGTGATATGCCATTGTACATAAGGACCACAACTTCCTTATCCATTTTTCTCTTTCCTGGGATATTTAAGGTGTAACGAAGTGGAGGTTCTTATCAACAGAGCAGCCCTAAACTTTGGGGTGCCTGTGTCTTGCTGATTTTTAGTTTTCCCAATTTATACGCCCATGAGTGGAAGTGCCCTATGCTCTCTAAGCTGAGTTTTTTAGATGTTTCAGGACACACCGTACACTTCTCCAGAGTGGCTGTTGGCAATTTACATCCCGCCCATCAGCGTAGCAAGGCTCCCGTTTCTCCATGGCCTGTCCTACATTTCTGGTTTTGACACTTTATTCAGCATGGCCCTTTTGACCGATGGGAAGCGAGACTTCTTTGTAGCGCTGATTTGCCTTTCCAGGTTGCTTGGTTGGCCAAAAAGGGCGTATGCGTTTTTTCCTGAATATATTCAGGAAAAAACGCATACGCCCTTTTTGGCCAAGGGCATCATTGTCGAGGTTTTGCCGCCTTTCCTGTGCTTTAAAGGCGATTCGACTCTACCTCCTGAAATCTGTTTCCTGCAATTCTGCTATGCTTTCAAATCCTCTTCGTTGCCTTCCCTCAATATATTTGTGGACGAGAGTTATCATTTCTAACTCTGCAGGTTTGTGAATTGCAGTGCCCCTGAGCGCGATTTTTCAACTCGCTTTTTTGGGAGCTGGCCGCAAAAGCACAGGATTGCTTCAGGCCCTGTTCTGCTTCCGGGCGGCAGGCTGAGCCTGTGGTTAATCCTTCTTCCTGATGGGAAAATAGAGTGACCTGTGGCTGTCCCAACACCTAGAGCTAGTCTCTCATTGGTTCCCCCTCTTCCCGTTTATCCTCAGGACAAATTGCAACCTGTACGGAACAGAAGGTTAAAGGGGCTGATTCTCCAAGGACGGAGATTGCTAGTAAAGCGGCTGTAATGGCCAACCCGAGCACAAGGAGATGAGAAATGAGATGCGTTTTAGAAACCTTTCCCGATCACACGGTGTACCATCTTCTGGGTTTCTCATGCATGTTTTCGATGTAGGAAGATGCCCTTGAACCTGGAGATTTTGGACCCATGGGATGGGTACCACGCAATATTACTTTAAAGGGTCTCCGTTTTCTCACCCAACCTCACCAAACCTCTCAGCCCCAAGAGTGTCCACCCTTATGACTCAATCAGCTGTGGGTCTAGAGATGGTCAATAAAGGTGGCATCCCAGCCCCTGAACGAATTCTGTATGAATTTCTCTCTCTTTCACTGTCTTTGTTTCACGGGTTTTTAAAAGTAATTGATTTTTATAATGGGGTTTAGCTGCTTTTCACTGCTGTGTTTATGCCTCTTTACACCCACTTGACTCACTTACAGAGAGATATCAATACATTGGTTTTAAGAGTCTTACTAGTCAGATATATTCTTGGGCGGTGAACAGGGGGTGTTGAATCCAGTTCACTGAGCAAGGAGTAGGTCTTGTCTGTTACATATTGGGTTTATGGAACGGTATCTGAGCTAATTTGAAACCCTTGTTTTATGCATCACCCACCTCACCTTTCCCGTTAAGCAGCCATAGTGTGTCTTCTAAACATGTGACGCTGTTCTGTTTTGTAATTCAGTTCAAGTGTAGCGGTTTTTACATTCCCTCTCTAAGTGATATCTTATGATAAGTGTCTTTTTCTGTGTGACTTATTTCACTTAGAATCGTCGTACCTAAATCCTCTCATCATGCTGCTACTAGCCTTATGACGTTAATTTCATGGCTGAGTGATATGCCATTGTACATAAGGACCACAACTTCCTTATCCATTTTTCTCTTTCCTGGGATATTTAAGGTGTAACGAAGTGGAGGTTCTTGTCAACAGAGCAGCCCTAAACTTTGGGGTGCCTGTGTCTTGCTGATTTTTAGTTTTCCCAATTTATACGCCCATGAGTGGAAGTGCCCTATGCTCTCTAAGCTGAGTTTTTTAGATGTTTCAGGACACACCGTACACTTCTCCAGAGTGGCTGTTGGCAATTTACATCCCGCCCATCAGCGTAGCAAGGCTCCCGTTTCTCCATGGCCTGTCCTGCATTTCTGGTTTTGACACTTTATTCAGCATGGCCCTTTTGACCGATGGGAAGCGAGACTTCTTTGTAGCGCTGATTTGCCTTTCCAGGTTGCTTGGTTGGCCAAAAAGGGCGTATGCGTTTTTTCCTGAATATATTCAGGAAAAAACGCATACGCCCTTTTTGGCCAAGGGCATCATTGTCGAGGTTTTGCCGCCTTTCCTGTGCTTTAAAGGCGATTCGACTCTACCTCCTGAAATCTGTTTCCTGCAATTCTGCTATGCTTTCAAATCCTCTTCGTTGCCTTCCCTCAATATATTTGTGGACGAGAGTTATCATTTCTAACTCTGCAGGTTTGTGAATTGCAGTGCCCCTGAGCTCGATTTTTCAACTCGCTTTTTTGGGAGCTGGCCGCAAAAGCACAGGATTGCTTCAGGCCCTCTTCTGCTTCCGGGCGGCAGGCTGAGCCTGTGGTTAATCCTTCTTCCTGATGGGAAAATAGAGTGACCTGTGCCTGTCCCCACACCTAGACCTAGTCTCTCATTGGTTCCCCCTCTTCCCGTTCATCCTCAGGACAAATTGCAACCTGTTCGGAACAGGAGGTTAAAGGTGCTGATTCTCCAAGGAGGGAGATTGCTAGTAAAGTGGCTGTAATGGCGAGCCCGAGCACAAGGAGATGAGAAATGAGGTGCGTTTTAGAAACCTTTCCCGATCACACGGTGTACCGTCTTCTGGGTTTCTCATGCATGTTTTCGATGTAGGAAGATGCCCTTGAACCTGGAGATTTTGGACCCATGGGATGGGTACCACGCAGTATTACTTTAAAGGGTCTGCGTTTGCTCACCCAACCTCACCAAACCTCTCAGCCCCAAGAGTGTCCACCCTTATGTCTCAATCAGCTGTGGGTCTAGAGATGGTCAATAAAGGTGGCATCCCAGCCCCTGAACGAATTCTGTATGAATTTCTCTCTCTTTCACTGTCTTTGTTTCACGGGTTTTTAAAAGTAATTGATTTTTATAATGGGGTTTAGCTGCTTTTCACTGCTGTGTTTATGCCGCTTTACACCCACTTGACTCACTTACAGAGAGATATCAATACATTGGTTTTAAGAGTCTTACTAGTCAGATATATTCTTGGGCGGTGAACAGGGGGTGTTGAATCCAGTTCACTGAGCAAGGAGTAGGTCTTGTCTGTTACATATTGGGTTTATGGAACAGTATCTGAGCTAATTTGATACCCTTGTTTTATGCAACACCCCACCTCACCTTTCCCGTTAAGCAGCCATAGTGTGTTTTCTAAACGTGTGACGCTGTTCTGTTTTGTAATTCAGTTCAAGTGTAGCGGTTTTTACATTCCCTCTATAAGTCATATCTTATGATAAGTGCCTTTTTCTGTGTGACTTATTTCACTTAGAATCGTCGTACCTAAATCTTCTCATCATTCTGCTACTAGCCTTATGATGTTGATTTCATTGCTGAGTGATATGCCATTATACATATGGACCACAACTTCTTTATCCATTTTTCTCTTTCCTGGGATATTTAAGGTGTAACGAAGTGGAGGTTCTTGTCAACAGAGCAGCCCTAAACTTTGGGGTGCCTGTGTCTTGCTGATTTTTAGTTTTCCCAATTTATACGCCCATGAGTGGAAGTGCCCTATGCTCTCTAAGCTGAGTTTTTTAGATGTTTCAGGACACACCGTACACTTCTCCAGAGTGGCTGTTGGCAATTTACATCCCACCCATCAGCGTAGCAAGGCTCCCGTTTCTCCATGGCCTGTCCTGCATTTCTGGTTTTGACACTTTATTCAGCATGGCCCTTTTGACCGATGGGAAGCCAGACTTCTTTGTAGCGCTGATTTGCCTTTCCAGGTTGCTTGGTTGGCCAAAAAGGGCGTATGCGTTTTTTCCTGAATATATTCAGGAAAAAACGCATACGCCCTTTTTGGCCAAGGGCATCATGGTCGAGGTTTTGCCGCTTTTCCTGTGCTTTAAAGGCGATTCGAATCTACCTCCTGAAATCTGTTTCCTGCAATTCTGCCTTGCTTTCAAATCCTCTTCATTGCCTTCCCTCAATATATTTGTGGACGAGAGTTATCATTTCTAACTCTGCAGGTTTGTGAATTGCAGTGCCCCTGAGCTCCATTTTTCAACTCGCTTTCTTGGGAGCTGGCCGCAAAAGCGCAGGATTGCTTCAGGCCCTATTGTGGTTCCGGGCGGCAGGCTGAGCCTGTGGTTAATTCTTCTTCCTGATGGGAAAATAGAGTGACCTGTGCCTGTCCCCACACCTAGACCTAGTCTCTCATTGGTTCCCCCTCTTCCCGTTCATCCTCAGGACAAATTTGCAACCTGTACAGAACAGGAGGTTAAAGGTGCTCATTCTCCAAGGAGGGAGATTGCTAGTAAAGCGGCTGGAATGGCGAGCCCGAGCACAAGGAGATGAGAAATGAGGTGCATTTTAGAAACCTTTCCCGATCACACGGTGTACCGTCTTCTGGGTTTCTCATGCATGTTTTCGATGTAGGAAGATGCCCTTGAACCTGGAGATTTTGGACCCATGGGATGGGTACCACGCAGTATTACTTTAAAGGGTCTGCGTTTGCTCACCCAACCTCACCAAACCTCTCAGCCCGAAGAGTGTCCACCCTTATGTCTCAATCAGCTGTGGGTCTAGAGATGGTCAATAAAGGTGGCATCCCAGCCCCTGAACGAATTCTGTATGAATTTCTCTCTCTTTCACTGTCTTTGTTTCACGGGTTTTTAAAAGTAATTGATTTTTATAATGGGGTTTAGCTGCTTTTCACTGCTGTGTTTATGCCGCTTTACACCCACTTGACTCACTTACAGAGAGATATCAATACATTGGTTTTAAGAGTCTTACTAGTCAGATATATTCTTGGGCGGTAAACAGGGGGTGTTGAATCCAGTTCACTGAGCAAGGAGTAGGTCTTGTCTGTTACATATTGGGTTTATGGAACAGTATCTGAGCTAATTTGAAACCCTTGTGTTATGCATCACCCCACCTCACCTTTCCAGTTAAGCAGCCATAGTGTGTCTTCTAAACGTGTGACGTTGTTCTGTTTTGTAATTCAGTTCAAGTGTAGCGGTTTTTACATTCCCTCTATAAGTGATATCTTATGATAAGTGCCTTTTTCTGTGTGACTTATTTCACTTAGAATCGTCGTACCTAAATCTTCTCATCATGCTGCTACTAGCCTTATGATGTTGATTTCATGCCTGAGTGATATTCCATTGTACATAAGGACCACAACTTCTTTATCCATTTTTCTCTTTCCTGGGATATTTAAGGTGTAATGAAGTGGAGGTTCTTGTCATCAGAGCAGCCCTAAACTTTGGGGTGCCTGTGTCTTGCTGATTTTTAGTTCTCCCAATTTATACGCCCATGAGTGGAAGTGCCCTATGCTCTCTAAGCTGAGTGTTTTAGATGTTTCAGGACACGCCGTACACTTCTCCAGAGTGGCTGTTGGCAATTTAAATCCCGCCCATCAGCGTAGCAAGGCTCCCGTTTCTCCATGGCCTGTCCTGCATTTCTGGTTTTGACACTTTATTCAGCATGGCCCTTTTGACCGATGGGAAGCGAGACTGCTTTGTAGCGCTGATTTGCCTTTCCAGGTTGCTTGGTTGGCCAAAAAGGGCGTATGCGTTTTTTCCTGAATATATTCAGGAAAAAACGCATACGCCCTTTTTGGCCAAGGGCATCATGGTCGAGGTTTTGCCGCTTTTCCTGTGCTTTAAAGGCGATTCGAATCTACCTCCTGAAATCTGTTTCCTGCAATTCTGCCTTGCTTTCAAATCCTCTTTGTTGCCTTCCCTCAATATATTTGTGGACGAGAGTTATCATTTCTAACTCTGCAGGTTTGTGAATTGCAGTGCCCCTGAGCTCCATTTTTCAACTCGCTTTCTTGGGAGCTGGCCGCAAAAGCGCAGGATTGCTTCAGGCCCTATTGTGGTTCCGGGCGGCAGGCTGAGCCTGTGGTTAATTCTTCTTCCTGATGGGAAAATAGAGTGACCTGTGCCTGTCCCCACACCTAGACCTAGTCTCTCATTGGTTCCCCCTCTTCCCGTTCATCCTCAGGACAAATTCGCAACCTGTACAGAACAGGAGGTTAAAGGTGCTCATTCTCCAAGGAGGGAGATTGCTAGTAAAGCGGCTGGAATGGCGAGCCCGAGCACAAGGAGATGAGAAATGAGGTGCGTTTTAGAAACCTTTCCCGATCACACGGTGTACCATCTTCTGGGTTTCTCATGCATGTTTTCGATGTAGGAAGATGCCCTTGAACCTGGAGATTTTGGACCCATGGGATGGGTACCACGCAGTATTACTTTAAAGGGTCTGCGTTTGCTCACCCAACCTCACCAAACCTCTCAGCCCCAAGAGTGTCCACCCTTATGTCTCAATCAGCTGTGGGTCTAGAGATTGTCAATCCAGGTGGCATCACAGCCCCTGAACGAATTTTGTAAGAATTTCTCTCTCTTCACTGTCTTAGTTTCACGGGTTTTTAAAAGTAATTGATTTTTATAACGGGGTTTAGCTGCTTTTCACTGCTGTGTTTATGCCGGTTTACACCCACTTGACTCACTTACAGAGGGATATCAATACATTGGTTTTAAGATTCTTACTAGTCAGATATATTCTTGGGCGTTGAACAGGGGGTGTTGAGTCCAGTTCACTGAGCAAGGAGTAGGTCTTGTCTATTACATATTGGGTTTATGGAACGGTATCTGAGCTAATTTGAAACCCTTGTTTTATGCATCACACCACCTCACCTTTCCCGTTAAGCAGCCATAGTGTGTCTTCTAAACGTGTGACGCTGTTCTGTTTTGTAATTCAGTTCAAGTGTAGCGGTTTTTACATTCCCTCTCTAAGTGATATCTTATGATAAGTGTCTTTTTCTGTGTGACTTATTTCACTTAGAATCGTCGTACCTAAAACCTCTCATCATGCTGCTACTAGCCTTATGACGTTAATTTCATGGCTGAGTGATATGCCATTGTACATAAGGACCACAACTTCCTTATCCATTTTTCTCTTTCCTGGGATATTTAAGGTGTAACGAAGTGGAGGTTCTTGTCAACAGAGCAGCCCTAAACTTTGGGGTGCCTGTGTCTTGCTGATTTTTAGTTTTCCCAATTTATACGCCCATGAGTGGAAGTGCCCTATGCTCTCTAAGCTGAGTTTTTTAGATGTTTCAGGACACACCGTACACTTCTCCAGAGTGGCTGTTGGCAATTTACATCCCGCCCATCAGCGTAGCAAGGCTCCCGTTTCTCCATGGCCTGTCCTACATTTCTGGTTTTGACACTTTATTCAGCATGGCCCTTTTGACCGATGGGAAGCGAGACTTCTTTGTAGCGCTGATTTGCCTTTCCAGGTTGCTTGGTTGGCCAAAAAGGGCGTATGCGTTTTTTCCTGAATATATTCAGGAAAAAACGCATACGCCCTTTTTGGCCAAGGGCATCATTGTCGAGGTTTTGCCGCCTTTCCTGTGCTTTAAAGGCGATTCGACTCTACCTCCTGAAATCTGTTTCCTGCAATTCTGCTATGCTTTCAAATCCTCTTCGTTGCCTTCCCTCAATATATTTGTGGACGAGAGTTATCATTTCTAACTCTGCAGGTTTGTGAATTGCAGTGCCCCTGAGCGCGATTTTTCAACTCGCTTTTTTGGGAGCTGGCCGCAAAAGCACAGGATTGCTTCAGGCCCTCTTCTGCTTCCGGGCGGCAGGCTGAGCCTGTGGTTAATCCTTCTTCCTGATGGGAAAATAGAGTGACCTGTGGCTGTCCCAACACCTAGACCTAGTCTCTCATTGGTTCCCCCTCTTCCCGTTTATCCTCAGGACAAATTGCAACCTGTACGGAACAGAAGGTTAAAGGGGCTGATTCTCCAAGGACGGAGATTGCTAGTAAAGCGGCTGTAATGGCCAACCCGAGCACAAGGAGATGAGAAATGAGATGCGTTTTAGAAACCTTTCCCGATCACACGGTGTACCATCTTCTGGGTTTCTCATGCATGTTTTCGATGTAGGAAGATGCCCTTGAACCTGGAGATTTTGGACCCATGGGATGGGTACCACGCAATATTACTTTAAAGGGTCTCCGTTTTCTCACCCAACCTCACCAAACCTCTCAGCCCCAAGAGTGTCCACCCTTATGACTCAATCAGCTGTGGGTCTAGAGATGGTCAATAAAGGTGGCATCCCAGCCCCTGAACGAATTCTGTATGAATTTCTCTCTCTTTCACTGTCTTTGTTTCACGGGTTTTTAAAAGTAATTGATTTTTATAATGGGGTTTAGCTGCTTTTCACTGCTGTGTTTATGCCGCTTTACACCCACTTGACTCACTTACAGAGAGATATCAATACATTGGTTTTAAGAGTCTTACTAGTCAGATATATTCTTGGGCGGTGAACAGGGGGTGTTGAATCCAGTTCACTGAGCAAGGAGTAGGTCTTCTCTGTTACATATTGGGTTTATGGAACAGTATCTGAGCTAATTTGATACCCTTGTTTTATGCAACACCCCACCTCACCTTTCCCGTTAAGCAGCCATAGTGTGTTTTCTAAACGTGTGACGCTGTTCTGTTTTGTAATTCAGTTCAAGTGTAGCGGTTTTTACATTCCCTCTATAAGTCATATCTTATAATAAGTGCCTTTTTCTGTGTGACTTATTTCACTTAGAATCGTCGTACCTAAATCTTCTCATCATTCTGCTACTAGCCTTATGATGTTGATTTCATTGCTGAGTGATATGCCATTATACATATGGACCACAACTTCTTTATCCATTTTTCTCTTTCCTGGGATATTTAAGGTGTAACGAAGTGGAGGTTCTTGTCAACAGAGCAGCCCTAAACTTTGGGGTGCCTGTGTCTTGCTGATTTTTAGTTTTCCCAATTTATACGCCCATGACTGGAAGTGCCCTATGCTCTCTAAGCTGAGTTTTTTAGATGTTTCAGGACACAACGTACACTTCTCCAGAGTGGCTGTTGGCAATTTACATCCCGCCCATCAGCGTAGCAAGGCTCCCGTTTCTCCATGGCCTGTCCTACATTTCTGGTTTTGACACTTTATTCAGCATGGCCCTTTTGACCGATGGGAAGCGAGACTTCTTTGTAGCGCTGATTTGCCTTTCCAGGTTGCTTGGTTGGCCAAAAAGGGCGTATGCGTTTTTTCCTGAATATATTCAGGAAAAAACGCATACGCCCTTTTTGGCCAAGGGCATCATTGTCGAGGTTTTGCCGCCTTTCCTGTGTTTTAAAGGCGATTCGACTCTACCTCCTGAAATCTGTTTCCTGCAATTCTGCTATGCTTTCAAATCCTCTTCGTTGCCTTCCCTCAATATATTTGTGGACGAGAGTTATCATTTCTAACTCTGCAGGTTTGTGAATTGCAGTGCCCCTGAGCGCGATTTTTCAACTCGCTTTTTTGGGAGCTGGCCGCAAAAGCACAGGATTGCTTCAGGCCCTGTTCTGCTTCCGGGCGGCAGGCTGAGCCTGTGGTTAATCCTTCTTCCTGATGGGAAAATAGAGTGACCTGTGGCTGTCCCAACACCTAGAGCTAGTCTCTCATTGGTTCCCCCTCTTCCCGTTTATCCTCAGGACAAATTGCAACCTGTACGGAACAGAAGGTTAAAGGGGCTGATTCTCCAAGGACGGAGATTGCTAGTAAAGCGGCTGTAATGGCCAACCCGAGCACAAGGAGATGAGAAATGAGATGCGTTTTAGAAACCTTTCCCGATCACACGGTGTACCATCTTCTGGGTTTCTCATGCATGTTTTCGATGTAGGAAGATGCCCTTGAACCTGGAGATTTTGGACCCATGGGATGGGTACCACGCAATATTACTTTAAAGGGTCTCCGTTTTCTCACCCAACCTCACCAAACCTCTCAGCCCCAAGAGTGTCCACCCTTATGACTCAATCAGCTGTGGGTCTAGAGATGGTCAATAAAGGTGGCATCCCAGCCCCTGAACGAATTCTGTATGAATTTCTCTCTCTTTCACTGTCTTTGTTTCACGGGTTTTTAAAAGTAATTGATTTTTATAATGGGGTTTAGCTGCTTTTCACTGCTGTGTTTATGCCGCTTTACACCCACTTGACTCACTTACAGAGAGATATCAATACATTGGTTTTAAGAGTCTTACTAGTCAGATATATTCTTGGGCGGTGAACAGGGGGTGTTGAATCCAGTTCACTGAGCAAGGAGTAGGTCTTCTCTGTTACATATTGGGTTTATGGAACAGTATCTGAGCTAATTTGATACCCTTGTTTTATGCAACACCCCACCTCACCTTTCCCGTTAAGCAGCCATAGTGTGTTTTCTAAACGTGTGACGCTGTTCTGTTTTGTAATTCAGTTCAAGTGTAGCGGTTTTTACATTCCCTCTATAAGTCATATCTTATGATAAGTGCCTTTTTCTGTGTGACTTATTTCACTTAGAATCGTCGTACCTAAATCTTCTCATCATTCTGCTACTAGCCTTATGATGTTGATTTCATTGCTGAGTGATATGCCATTATACATATGGACCACAACTTCTTTATCCATTTTTCTCTTTCCTGGGATATTTAAGGTGTAACGAAGTGGAGGTTCTTGTCAACAGAGCAGCCCTAAACTTTGGGGTGCCTGTGTCTTGCTGATTTTTAGTTTTCCCAATTTATACGCCCATGAGTGGAAGTGCCCTATGCTCTCTAAGCTGAGTTTTTTAGATGTTTCAGGACACACCGTACACTTCTCCAGAGTGGCTGTTGGCAATTTACATCCCACCCATCAGCGTAGCAAGGCTCCCGTTTCTCCATGGCCTGTCCTGCATTTCTGGTTTTGACACTTTATTCAGCATGGCCCTTTTGACCGATGGGAAGCCAGACTTCTTTGTAGCGCTGATTTGCCTTTCCAGGTTGCTTGGTTGGCCAAAAAGGGCGTATGCGTTTTTTCCTGAATATATTCAGGAAAAAACGCATACGCCCTTTTTGGCCAAGGGCATCATGGTCGAGGTTTTGCCGCTTTTCCTGTGCTTTAAAGGCGATTCGAATCTACCTCCTGAAATCTGTTTCCTGCAATTCTGCATTGCTTTCAAATCCTCTTCGTTGCCTTCCCTCAATATATTTGTGGACTAGAGTTATCATTTCTAACTCTGCAGGTTTGTGAATTGCAGTGCCCCTGAGCTCCATTTTTCAACTCGCTTTCTTGGGAGCTGGCCGCAAAAGCGCAGGATTGCTTCAGGCCCTATTGTGGTTCCGGGCGGCAGGCTGAGCCTGTGGTTAATTCTTCTTCCTGATGGGAAAATAGAGTGACCTGTGCCTGTCCCCACACCTAGACCTAGTCTCTCATTGGTTCCCCCTCTTCCCGTTCATCCTCAGGACAAATTTGCAACCTGTACAGAACAGGAGGTTAAAGGTGCTCATTCTCCAAGGAGGGAGATTGCTAGTAAAGCGGCTGGAATGGCGAGCCCGAGCACAAGGAGATGAGAAATGAGGTGCATTTTAGAAACCTTTCCCGATCACACGGTGTACCGTCTTCTGGGTTTCTCATGCATGTTTTCGATGTAGGAAGATGCCCTTGAACCTGGAGATTTTGGACCCATGGGATGGGTACCACGCAGTATTACTTTAAAGGGTCTGCGTTTGCTCACCCAACCTCACCAAACCTCTCAGCCCGAAGAGTGTCCACCCTTATGTCTCAATCAGCTGTGGGTCTAGAGATGGTCAATAAAGGTGGCATCCCAGCCCCTGAACGAATTCTGTATGAATTTCTCTCTCTTTCACTGTCTTTGTTTCACGGGTTTTTAAAAGTAATTGATTTTTATAATGGGGTTTAGCTGCTTTTCACTGCTGTGTTTATGCCGCTTTACACCCACTTGACTCACTTACAGAGAGATATCAATACATTGGTTTTAAGAGTCTTACTAGTCAGATATATTCTTGGGCGGTAAACAGGGGGTGTTGAATCCAGTTCACTGAGCAAGGAGTAGGTCTTGTCTGTTACATATTGGGTTTATGGAACAGTATCTGAGCTAATTTGAAACCCTTGTGTTATGCATCACCCCACCTCACCTTTCCAGTTAAGCAGCCATAGTGTGTTTTCTAAACGTGTGACGCTGTTCTGTTTTGTAATTCAGTTCAAGTGTAGCGGTTTTTACATTCCCTCTATAAGTGATATCTTATGATAAGTGCCTTTTTCTGTGTGACTTATTTCACTTAGAATCGTCGTACCTAAATCTTCTCATCATGCTGCTACTAGCCTTATGATGTTGATTTCATGCCTGAGTGATATTCCATTGTACATAAGGACCACAACTTCTTTATCCATTTTTCTCTTTCCTGGGATATTTAAGGTGTAATGAAGTGGAGGTTCTTGTCAACAGAGCAGCCCTAAACTTTGGGGTGCCTGTGTCTTGCTGATTTTTAGTTTTCCCAATTTATACGCCCATGAGTGGAAGTGCCCTATGCTCTCTAAGCTGAGTTTTTTAGGTGTTTCAGGACACACCGTACACTTCTCCAGAGTGGCTGTTGGCAATTTACATCCCGCCCATCAGCGTAGCAAGGCTCCCGTTTCTCCATGGCCTGTCCTGCATTTCTGGTTTTGACACTTTATTCAGCATGGCCCTTTTGACCGATGGGAAGCGAGACTTCTTTGTAGCGCTGATTTGCCTTTCCAGGTTGCTTGGTTGGCCAAAAAGGGCGTATGCGTTTTTTCCTGAATATATTCAGGAAAAAACGCATACGCCCTTTTTGGCCAAGGGCATCATTGTCGAGGTTTTACCGCTTTTCCTGTGCTTTAAAGGCGATTCGAATCTACCTCCTGAAATCAGTTTCCTGCAATTTTGCTATGCTTTCAAATCCTCTTCATTGCCTTCCCTCAATATATTTGTGGACGAGAGTTACCATTTATAACTCTGCAGGTTTGTGAATTGCAGTGCCCCTGAGCTCCATTTTTCAACTCGCTTTTTTGGGAGCTGGCCGCAAAAGCACAGGATTGCTTCAGGCCCTGTTCTGCTTCCGGGCGGCAGGCTGAGCCTGTGGTTAATCCTTCTTCCTGATGGGAAAATAGAGTGACATGTGGCTGTCCCAATACCTAGAGCTAGTCTCTCATTGGTTCCCCCTCTTCCCGTTTATCCTCAGGACAAATTGCAACCTGTAGGGAACAGAAGGTTAAAGGGGCTGATTCTCCAAGGAGGGAGATTGCTAGTAAAGTGGCTGTAATGGCCAACCCCAGCAAAAGGAGATGAGAAATGAGGTGCGTTTTAGAAACCTTTCCCGATCACACGGTGTACCATCTTCTGGGTTTCTCATGCATGTTTTCGATGTAGGAAGATGCCCTTGAACCTGGAGATTTTGGACCCATGGGATGGGTACCACGCAGTATTACTTTAAAGGGTCTGCGTTTGCTCACCCAACCTCACCAAACCTCTCAGCCCCAAGAGTGTCCACCCTTATGTCTCAATCAGCTGTGGGTCTAGAGATGGTCAATAAAGGTGGCATCCCAGCCCCTGAACGAATTCTGTATGAATTTCTCTCTCTTTCACTGTCTTTGTTTCACGGGTTTTTAAAAGTAATTGATTTTTATAATGGGGTTTAGCTGCTTTTCACTGCTGTGTTTATGCCGCTTTACACCCACTTGACTCACTTACAGAGAGATATCAATACATTGGTTTTAAGAGTCTTACTAGTCAGATATATTCTTGGGCGGTAAACAGGGGGTGTTGAATCCAGTTCACTGAGCAAGGAGTAGGTCTTGTCTGTTACATATTGGGTTTATGGAACAGTATCTGAGCTAATTTGAAACCCTTGTGTTATGCATCACCCCACCTCACCTTTCCCGTTAAGCAGCCATAGTGTGTTTCCTAAACGTGTGACGCTGTTCTGTTTTGTAATTCAGTTCAAGTGTAGCGGTTTTTACATTCCCTCTATAAGTGATATCTTATGATAAGTGCCTTTTTCTGTGTGACTTATTTCACTTAGAATCGTCGTACCTAAATCTTCTCATCATGCTGCTACTAGCCTTATGATGTTGATTTCATGCCTGAGTGATATTCCATTGTACATAAGGACCACAACTTCTTTATCCATTTTTCTCTTTCCTGGGATATTTAAGGTGTAATGAAGTGGAGGTTCTTGTCAACAGAGCAGCCCTAAACTTTGGGGTGCCTGTGTCTTGCTGATTTTTAGTTTTCCCAATTTATACGCCCATGAGTGGACGTGCACTATGCTCTCTAAGCTGAGTTTTTTAGATGTTTCAGGACACACCGTACACTTCTCCAGAGTGGCTGTTGGCAATTTACATCCCGCCCATCAGCGTAGCAAGGCTCCCGTTTCTCCATGGCCTGTCCTGCATTTCTGGTTTTGACACTTTATTCAGCATGGCCCTTTTGACCGATGGGAAGCGAGACTTCTTTGTAGCGCTGATTTGCCTTTCCAGGTTGCTTGGTTGGCCAAAAAGGGCGTATGCGTTTTTTCCTGAATATATTAAGGAAAAAACGCATACGCCCTTTTTGGCCAAGGGCATCATGGTCGAGGTTTTGCCGCTTTTCCTGTGCTTTAAAGGCGATTCGAATCTACCTCCTGAAATCTGTTTCCTGCAATTCTGCCTTGCTTTCAAATCCTCTTCGTTGCCTTCCCTCAATATATTTGTGGACGAGAGTTATCATTTCTAACTCTGCAGGTTTGTGAATTGCAGTGCCCCTGAGCTCGATTTTTCAACTCGCTTTCTTGGGAGCTGGCCGCAAAAGCACAGGATTGCTTCAGGCCCTCTTCTGCTTCCGGGCGGCAGGCTGAGCCTGTGGTTAATCCTTCTTCCTGATGGGAAAATAGAGTGACCTGTGCCTGTCCCCACACCTAGACCTAGTCTCTCATTGGTTCCCCCTCTTCCCGTTCATCCTCAGGACAAATTGCAACCTGTTCGGAACAGGAGGTTAAAGGTGCTGATTCTCCAAGAAGGGAGATTGCTAGTAAAGTGGCTGTAATGGCGAGCCCGAGCACAAGGAGATGAGAAATGAGGTGCGTTTTAGAAACCTTTCCCGATCACACGGTGTACCGTCTTCTGGGTTTCTCATGCATGTTTTCGATGTAGGAAGATGCCCTTGAACCTGGAGATTTTGGACCCATGGGATGGGTACCACGCAGTATTACTTTAAAGGGTCTGCGTTTGCTCACCCAACCTCACCAAACCTCTCAGCCCCAAGAGTGTCCACCCTTATGACTCAATCAGCTGTGGGTCTAGAGATGGTCAATAAAGGTGGCATCCCAGCCCCTGAACGAATTCTGTATGAATTTCTCTCTGTTTCACTGTCTTTGTTTCACGGGTTTTTAAAAGTAATTGACTTTTATAATGGGGTTTAGCTGCTTTTCACTGCTGTGTTTATGCCGCTTTACACCCACTTGACTCACTTACAGAGAGATATCAATACATTGGTTTTAAGAGTCTTACTAGTCAGATATATTCTTGGGCGGTGAACAGGGGGTGTTGAATCCAGTTCACTGAGCAAGGAGTAGGTCTTCTCTGTTACATATTGGGTTTATGGAACAGTATCTGAGCTAATTTGATACCCTTGTTTTATGCAACACCCCACCTCACCTTTCCCGTTAAGCAGCCATAGTGTGTTTTCTAAACGTGTGACGCTGTTCTGTTTTGTAATTCAGTTCAAGTGTAGCGGTTTTTACATTCCCTCTATAAGTCATATCTTATGATAAGTGCCTTTTTCTGTGTGACTTATTTCACTTAGAATCGTCGTACCTAAATCTTCTCATCATTCTGCTACTAGCCTTATGATGTTGATTTCATTGCTGAGTGATATGCCATTATACATATGGACCACAACTTCTTTATCCATTTTTCTCTTTCCTGGGATATTTAAGGTGTAACGAAGTGGAGGTTCTTGTCAACAGAGCAGCCCTAAACTTTGGGGTGCCTGTGTCTTGCTGATTTTTAGTTTTCCCAATTTATACGCCCATGAGTGGAAGTGCCCTATGCTCTCTAAGCTGAGTTTTTTAGATGTTTCAGGACACACCGTACACTTCTCCAGAGTGGCTGTTGGCAATTTACATCCCACCCATCAGCGTAGCAAGGCTCCCGTTTCTCCATGGCCTGTCCTGCATTTCTGGTTTTGACACTTTATTCAGCATGGCCCTTTTGACCGATGGGAAGCGAGACTTCTTTGTAGCGCTGATTTGCCTTTCCAGGTTGCTTGGTTGGCCAAAAAGGGCGTATGCGTTTTTTCCTGAATATATTCAGGAAAAAACGCATACGCCCTTTTTGGCCAAGGGCATCATGGTCGAGGTTTTGCCGCTTTTCCTGTGCTTTAAAGGCGATTCGAATCTACCTCCTGAAATCTGTTTCCTGCAATTCTGCCTTGCTTTCAAATCCTCTTCGTTGCCTTCCCTCAATATATTTGTGGACGAGAGTTATCATTTCTAACTCTGCAGGTTTGTGAATTGCAGTGCCCCTGAGCTCCATTTTTCAACTCGCTTTCTTGGGAGCTGGCCGCAAAAGCGCAGGATTGCTTCAGGCCCTATTGTGGTTCCGGGCGGAAGGCTGAGCCTGTGGTTAATTCTTCTTCCTGATGGGAAAATAGAGTGACCTGTGCCTGTCCCCACACCTAGACCTAGTCTCTCATTGGTTCCCCCTCTTCCCGTTCATCCTCAGGACAAATTTGCAACCTGTACAGAACAGGAGGTTAAAGGTGCTGATTCTCCAAGGAGGGAGATTGCTAGTAAAGCGGCTGTAATGGCGAGCCCGAGCACAAGGAGATGAGAAATGAGGTGCGTTTTAGAAACCTTTCCCGATCACACGGTGTACCATCTTCTGGGTTTCTCATGCATGTTTTCGATGTAGGAAGATGCCCTTGAACCTGGAGATTTTGGACCCATGGGATGGGTACCACGCAGTATTACTTTAAAGGGTCTGCGTTTGCTCACCCAACCTCACCAAACCTCTCAGCCCCAAGAGTGTCCACCCTTATGTCTCAATCAGCTGTGGGTCTAGAGATTGTCAATCCAGGTGGCATCACAGCCCCTGAACGAATTTTGTAAGAATTTCTCTCTCTTCACTGTCTTAGTTTCACGGGTTTTTAAAAGTAATTGATTTTTATAACGGGGTTTAGCTGCTTTTCACTGCTGTGTTTATGCCGGTTTACACCCACTTGACTCACTTACAGAGGGATATCAATACATTGGTTTTAAGATTCTTACTAGTCAGATATATTCTTGGGCGTTGAACAGGGGGTGTTGAGTCCAGTTCACTGAGCAAGGAGTAGGTCTTGTCTATTACATATTGGGTTTATGGAACGGTATCTGAGCTAATTTGAAACCCTTGTTTTATGCATCACACCACCTCACCTTTCCCGTTAAGCAGCCATAGTGTGTCTTCTAAACGTGTGACGCTGTTCTGTTTTGTAATTCAGTTCAAGTGTAGCGGTTTTTACATTCCCTCTCTAAGTGATATCTTATGATAAGTGTCTTTTTCTGTGTGACTTATTTCACTTAGAATCGTCGTACCTAAAACCTCTCATCATGCTGCTACTAGCCTTATGACGTTAATTTCATGGCTGAGTGATATGCCATTGTACATAAGGACCACAACTTCCTTATCCATTTTTCTCTTTCCTGGGATAATTAAGGTGTAACGAAGTGGAGGTTCTTGTCAACAGAGCAGCCCTAAACTTTGGGGTGCCTGTGTCTTGCTGATTTTTAGTTTTCCCAATTTATACGCCCATGAGTGGAAGTGCCCTATGCTCTCTAAGCTGAGTTTTTTAGATGTTTCAGGACACACCGTACACTTCTCCAGAGTGGCTGTTGGCAATTTACATCCCGCCCATCAGCGTAGCAAGGCTCCCGTTTCTCCATGGCCTGTCCTACATTTCTGGTTTTGACACTTTATTCAGCATGGCCCTTTTGACCGATGGGAAGCGAGACTTCTTTGTAGCGCTGATTTGCCTTTCCAGGTTGCTTGGTTGGCCAAAAAGGGCGTATGCGTTTTTTCCTGAATATATTCAGGAAAAAACGCATACGCCCTTTTTGGCCAAGGGCATCATTGTCGAGGTTTTGCCGCCTTTCCTGTGCTTTAAAGGCGATTCGACTCTACCTCCTGAAATCTGTTTCCTGCAATTCTGCTATGCTTTCAAATCCTCTTCGTTGCCTTCCCTCAATATATTTGTGGACGAGAGTTATCATTTCTAACTCTGCAGGTTTGTGAATTGCAGTGCCCCTGAGCGCGATTTTTCAACTCGCTTTTTTGGGAGCTGGCCGCAAAAGCACAGGATTGCTTCAGGCCCTGTTCTGCTTCCGGGCGGCAGGCTGAGCCTGTGGTTAATCCTTCTTCCTGATGGGAAAATAGAGTGACCTGTGGCTGTCCCAACACCTAGAGCTAGTCTCTCATTGGTTCCCCCTCTTCCCGTTTATCCTCAGGACAAATTGCAACCTGTACGGAACAGAAGGTTAAAGGGGCTGATTCTCCAAGGACGGAGATTGCTAGTAAAGCGGCTGTAATGGCCAACCCGAGCACAAGGAGATGAGAAATGAGATGCGTTTTAGAAACCTTTCCCGATCACACGGTGTACCATTTTCTGGGTTTCTCATGCATGTTTTCGATGTAGGAAGATGCCCTTGAACCTGGAGATTTTGGACCCATGGGATGGGTACCACGCAATATTACTTTAAAGGGTCTCCGTTTTCTCACCCAACCTCACCAAACCTCTCAGCCCCAAGAGTGTCCACCCTTATGACTCAATCAGCTGTGGGTCTAGAGATGGTCAATAAAGGTGGCATCCCAGCCCCTGAACGAATTCTGTATGAATTTCTCTCTCTTTCACTGTCTTTGTTTCACGGGTTTTTAAAAGTAATTGATTTTTATAATGGGGTTTAGCTGCTTTTCACTGCTGTGTTTATGCCTCTTTACACCCACTTGACTCACTTACAGAGAGATATCAATACATTGGTTTTAAGAGTCTTACTAGTCAGATATATTCTTGGGCGGTGAACAGGGGGTGTTGAATCCAGTTCACTGAGCAAGGAGTAGGTCTTGTCTGTTACATATTGGGTTTATGGAACGGTATCTGAGCTAATTTGAAACCCTTGTTTTATGCATCACCCACCTCACCTTTCCCGTTAAGCAGCCATAGTGTGTCTTCTAAACAAGTGACGCTGTTCTGTTTTGTAATTCAGTTCAAGTGTAGCGGTTTTTACATTCCCTCTCTAAGTGATATCTTATGATAAGTGTCTTTTTCTGTGTGACTTATTTCACTTAGAATCGTCGTACCTAAATCCTCTCATCATGCTGCTACTAGCCTTATGACGTTAATTTCATGGCTGAGTGATATGCCATTGTACATAAGGACCACAACTTCCTTATCCATTTTTCTCTTTCCTGGGATATTTAAGGTGTAACGAAGTGGAGGTTCTTGTCAACAGAGCAGCCCTAAACTTTGGGGTGCCTGTGTCTTGCTGATTTTTAGTTTTCCCAATTTATACGCCCATGAGTGGAAGTGCCCTATGCTCTCTAAGCTGAGTTTTTTAGATGTTTCAGGACACACCGTACACTTCTCCAGAGTGGCTGTTGGCAATTTACATCCCGCCCATCAGCGTAGCAAGGCTCCCGTTTCTCCATGGCCTGTCCTGCATTTCTGGTTTTGACACTTTATTCAGCATGGCCCTTTTGACCGATGGGAAGCGAGACTTCTTTGTAGCGCTGATTTGCCTTTCCAGGTTGCTTGGTTGGCCAAAAAGGGCGTATGCGTTTTTTCCTGAATATATTCAGGAAAAAACGCATACGCCCTTTTTGGCCAAGGGCATCATTGTCGAGGTTTTGCCGCCTTTCCTGTGCTTTAAAGGCGATTCGACTCTACCTCCTGAAATCTGTTTCCTGCAATTCTGCTATGCTTTCAAATCCTCTTCGTTGCCTTCCCTCAATATATTTGTGGACGAGAGTTATCATTTCTAACTCTGCAGGTTTGTGAATTGCAGTGCCCCTGAGCTCGATTTTTCAACTCGCTTTTTTGGGAGCTGGCCGCAAAAGCACAGGATTGCTTCAGGCCCTCTTCTGCTTCCGGGCGGCAGGCTGAGCCTGTGGTTAATCCTTCTTCCTGATGGGAAAATAGAGTGACCTGTGCCTGTCCCCACACCTAGACCTAGTCTCTCATTGGTTCCCCCTCTTCCCGTTCATCCTCAGGACAAATTGCAACCTGTTCGGAACAGGAGGTTAAAGGTGCTGATTCTCCAAGGAGGGAGATTGCTAGTAAAGTGGCTGTAATGGCGAGCCCGAGCACAAGGAGATGAGAAATGAGGTGCGTTTTAGAAACCTTTCCCGATCACACGGTGTACCGTCTTCTGGGTTTCTCATGCATGTTTTCGATGTAGGAAGATGCCCTTGAACCTGGAGATTTTGGACCCATGGGATGGGTACCACGCAGTATTACTTTAAAGGGTCTGCGTTTGCTCACCCAACCTCACCAAACCTCTCAGCCCCAAGAGTGTCCACCCTTATGTCTCAATCAGCTGTGGGTCTAGAGATGGTCAATAAAGGTGGCATCCCAGCCCCTGAACGAATTCTGTATGAATTTCTCTCTCTTTCACTGTCTTTGTTTCACGGGTTTTTAAAAGTAATTGATTTTTATAATGGGGTTTAGCTGCTTTTCACTGCTGTGTTTATGCCGCTTTACACCCACTTGACTCACTTACAGAGAGATATCAATACATTGGTTTTAAGAGTCTTACTAGTCAGATATATTCTTGGGCGGTGAACAGGGGGTGTTGAATCCAGTTCACTGAGCAAGGAGTAGGTCTTGTCTGTTACATATTGGGTTTATGGAACAGTATCTGAGCTAATTTGATACCCTTGTTTTATGCAACACCCCACCTCACCTTTCCCGTTAAGCAGCCATAGTGTGTTTTCTAAACGTGTGACGCTGTTCTGTTTTGTAATTCAGTTCAAGTGTAGCGGTTTTTACATTCCCTCTATAAGTCATATCTTATGATAAGTGCCTTTTTCTGTGTGACTTATTTCACTTAGAATCGTCGTACCTAAATCTTCTCATCATTCTGCTACTAGCCTTATGATGTTGATTTCATTGCTGAGTGATATGCCATTATACATATGGACCACAACTTCTTTATCCATTTTTCTCTTTCCTGGGATATTTAAGGTGTAACGAAGTGGAGGTTCTTGTCAACAGAGCAGCCCTAAACTTTGGGGTGCCTGTGTCTTGCTGATTTTTAGTTTTCCCAATTTATACGCCCATGAGTGGAAGTGCCCTATGCTCTCTAAGCTGAGTTTTTTAGATGTTTCAGGACACACCGTACACTTCTCCAGAGTGGCTGTTGGCAATTTACATCCCACCCATCAGCGTAGCAAGGCTCCCGTTTCTCCATGGCCTGTCCTGCATTTCTGGTTTTGACACTTTATTCAGCATGGCCCTTTTGACCGATGGGAAGCGAGACTTCTTTGTAGCGCTGATTTGCCTTTCCAGGTTGCTTGGTTGGCCAAAAAGGGCGTATGCGTTTTTTCCTGAATATATTCAGGAAAAAACGCATACGCCCTTTTTGGCCAAGGGCATCATGGTCGAGGTTTTGCCGCTTTTCCTGTGCTTTAAAGGCGATTCGAATCTACCTCCTGAAATCTGTTTCCTGCAATTCTGCCTTGCTTTCAAATCCTCTTCGTTGCCTTCCCTCAATATATTTGTGGACGAGAGTTATCATTTCTAACTCTGCAGGTTTGTGAATTGCAGTGCCCCTGAGCTCCATTTTTCAACTCGCTTTCTTGGGAGCTGGCCGCAAAAGCGCAGGATTGCTTCAGGCCCTATTGTGGTTCCGGGCGGAAGGCTGAGCCTGTGGTTAATTCTTCTTCCTGATGGGAAAATAGAGTGACCTGTGCCTGTCCCCACACCTAGACCTAGTCTCTCATTGGTTCCCCCTCTTCCCGTTCATCCTCAGGACAAATTTGCAACCTGTACAGAACAGGAGGTTAAGGGTGCTCATTCTCCAAGGAGGGAGATTGCTAGTAAAGCGGCTGGAATGGCAAGCCCGAGCACAAGGAGATGAGAAATGAGGTGCATTTTAGAAACCTTTCCCGATCACACGGTGTACCGTCTTCTGGGTTTCTCATGCATGTTTTCGATGTAGGAAGATGCCCTTGAACCTGGAGATTTTGGACCCATGGGATGGGTACCACGCAGTATTACTTTAAAGGGTCTGCGTTTGCTCACCCAACCTCACCAAACCTCTCAGCCCGAAGAGTGTCCACCCTTATGTCTCAATCAGCTGTGGGTCTAGAGATGGTCAATAAAGGTGGCATCCCAGCCCCTGAACGAATTCTGTATGAATTTCTCTCTCTTTCACTGTCTTTGTTTCACGGGTTTTTAAAAGTAATTGATTTTTATAATGGGGTTTAGCTGCTTTTCACTGCTGTGTTTATGCCGCTTTACACCCACTTGACTCACTTACAGAGAGATATCAATACATTGGTTTTAAGAGTCTTACTAGTCAGATATATTCTTGGGCGGTAAACAGGGGGTGTTGAATCCAGTTCACTGAGCAAGGAGTAGGTCTTGTCTGTTACATATTGGGTTTATGGAACAGTATCTGAGCTAATTTGAAACCCTTGTGTTATGCATCACCCCACCTCACCTTTCCAGTTAAGCAGCCATAGTGTGTCTTCTAAACGTGTGACGTTGTTCTGTTTTGTAATTCAGTTCAAGTGTAGCGGTTTTTACATTCCCTCTATAAGTGATATCTTATGATAAGTGCCTTTTTCTGTGTGACTTATTTCACTTAGAATCGTCGTACCTAAATCTTCTCATCATGCTGCTACTAGCCTTATGATGTTGATTTCATGCCTGAGTGATATTCCATTGTACATAAGGACCACAACTTCTTTATCCATTTTTCTCTTTCCTGGGATATTTAAGGTGTAATGAAGTGGAGGTTCTTGTCATCAGAGCAGCCCTAAACTTTGGGGTGCCTGTGTCTTGCTGATTTTTAGTTCTCCCAATTTATACGCCCATGAGTGGAAGTGCCCTATGCTCTCTAAGCTGAGTGTTTTAGATGTTTCAGGACACGCCGTACACTTCTCCAGAGTGGCTGTTGGCAATTTAAATCCCGCCCATCAGCGTAGCAAGGCTCCCGTTTCTCCATGGCCTGTCCTGCATTTCTGGTTTTGACACTTTATTCAGCATGGCCCTTTTGACCGATGGGAAGCGAGACTGCTTTGTAGTGCTGATTTGCCTTTCCAGGTTGCTTGGTTGGCCAAAAAGGGCGTATGCGTTTTTTCCTGAATATATTCAGGAAAAAACGCATACGCCCTTTTTGGCCAAGGGCATCATGGTCGAGGTTTTGCCGCTTTTCCTGTGCTTTAAAGGCGATTCGAATCTACCTCCTGAAATCTGTTTCCTGCAATTCTGCCTTGCTTTCAAATCCTCTTTGTTGCCTTCCCTCAATATATTTGTGGACGAGAGTTATCATTTCTAACTCTGCAGGTTTGTGAATTGCAGTGCCCCTGAGCTCCATTTTTCAACTCGCTTTCTTGGGAGCTGGCCGCAAAAGCGCAGGATTGCTTCAGGCCCTATTGTGGTTCCGGGCGGCAGGCTGAGCCTGTGGTTAATTCTTCTTCCTGATGGGAAAATAGAGTGACCTGTGCCTGTCCCCACACCTAGACCTAGTCTCTCATTGGTTCCCCCTCTTCCCGTTCATCCTCAGGACAAATTTGCAACCTGTACAGAACAGGAGGTTAAAGGTGCTCATTCTCCAAGGAGGGAGATTGCTAGTAAAGCGGCTGGAATGGTGAGCCCGAGCACAAGGAGATGAGAAATGAGGTGCGTTTTAGAAACCTTTCCCGATCACACGGTGTACCATCTTCTGGGTTTCTCATGCATGTTTTCGATGTAGGAAGATGCCCTTGAACCTGGAGATTTTGGACCCATGGGATGGGTACCACGCAGTATTACTTTAAAGGGTCTGCGTTTGCTCACCCAACCTCACCAAACCTCTCAGCCCCAAGAGTGTCCACCCTTATGTCTCAATCAGCTGTGGGTCTAGAGATTGTCAATCCAGGTGGCATCACAGCCCCTGAACGAATTTTGTAAGAATTTCTCTCTCTTCACTGTCTTAGTTTCACGGGTTTTTAAAAGTAATTGATTTTTATAACGGGGTTTAGCTGCTTTTCACTGCTGTGTTTATGCCGGTTTACACCCACTTGACTCACTTACAGAGGGATATCAATACATTGGTTTTAAGATTCTTACTAGTCAGATATATTCTTGGGCGTTGAACAGGGGGTGTTGAGTCCAGTTCACTGAGCAAGGAGTAGGTCTTGTCTATTACATATTGGGTTTATGGAACGGTATCTGAGCTAATTTGAAACCCTTGTTTTATGCATCACACCACCTCACCTTTCCCGTTAAGCAGCCATAGTGTGTCTTCTAAACGTGTGACGCTGTTCTGTTTTGTAATTCAGTTCAAGTGTAGCGGTTTTTACATTCCCTCTCTAAGTGATATCTTATGATAAGTGTCTTTTTCTGTGTGACTTATTTCACTTAGAATCGTCGTACCTAAAACCTCTCATCATGCTGCTACTAGCCTTATGACGTTAATTTCATGGCTGAGTGATATGCCATTGTACATAAGGACCACAACTTCCTTATCCATTTTTCTCTTTCCTGGGATATTTAAGGTGTAACGAAGTGGAGGTTCTTGTCAACAGAGCAGCCCTAAACTTTGGGGTGCCTGTGTCTTGCTGATTTTTAGTTTTCCCAATTTATACGCCCATGAGTGGAAGTGCCCTATGCTCTCTAAGCTGAGTTTTTTAGATGTTTCAGGACACACCGTACACTTCTCCAGAGTGGCTGTTGGTAATTTACATCCAGCCCATCAGCGTAGCAAGGCTCCCGTTTCTCCATGGCCTGTCCTACATTTCTGGTTTTGACACTTTATTCAGCATGGCCCTTTTGACCGATGGGAAGCGAGACTTCTTTGTAGCGCTGATTTGCCTTTCCAGGTTGCTTGGTTGGCCAAAAAGGGCGTATGCGTTTTTTCCTGAATATATTCAGGAAAAAACGCATACGCCCTTTTTGGCCAAGGGCATCATTGTCGAGGTTTTGCCGCCTTTCCTGTGCTTTAAAGGCGATTCGACTCTACCTCCTGAAATCTGTTTCCTGCAATTCTGCTATGCTTTCAAATCCTCTTCGTTGCCTTCCCTCAATATATTTGTGGACGAGAGTTATCATTTCTAACTCTGCAGGTTTGTGAATTGCAGTGCCCCTGAGCGCGATTTTTCAACTCGCTTTTTTGGGAGCTGGCCGCAAAAGCACAGGATTGCTTCAGGCCCTGTTCTGCTTCCGGGCGGCAGGCTGAGCCTGTGGTTAATCCTTCTTCCTGATGGGAAAATAGAGTGACCTGTGGCTGTCCCAACACCTAGACCTAGTCTCTCATTGGTTCCCCCTCTTCCCGTTTATCCTCAGGACAAATTGCAACCTGTACGGAACAGAAGGTTAAAGGGGCTGATTCTCCAAGGACGGAGATTGCTAGTAAAGCGGCTGTAATGGCCAACCCGAGCACAAGGAGATGAGAAATGAGATGCGTTTTAGAAACCTTTCCCGATCACACGGTGTACCATCTTCTGGGTTTCTCATGCATGTTTTCGATGTAGGAAGATGCCCTTGAACCTGGAGATTTTGGACCCATGGGATGGGTACCACGCAATATTACTTTAAAGGGTCTCCGTTTTCTCACCCAACCTCACCAAACCTCTCAGCCCCAAGAGTGTCCACCCTTATGACTCAATCAGCTGTGGGTCTAGAGATGGTCAATAAAGGTGGCATCCCAGCCCCTGAACGAATTCTGTATGAATTTCTCTCTCTTTCACTGTCTTTGTTTCACGGGTTTTTAAAAGTAATTGATTTTTATAATGGGGTTTAGCTGCTTTTCACTGCTGTGTTTATGCCGCTTTACACCCACTTGACTCACTTACAGAGAGATATCAATACATTGGTTTTAAGAGTCTTACTAGTCAGATATATTCTTGGGCGGTGAACAGGGGTTGTTGAATCCAGTTCACTGAGCAAGGAGTAGGTCTTCTCTGTTACATATTGGGTTTATGGAACAGTATCTGAGCTAATTTGATACCCTTGTTTTATGCAACACCCCACCTCACCTTTCCCGTTAAGCAGCCATAGTGTGTTTTCTAAACGTGTGACGCTGTTCTGTTTTGTAATTCAGTTCAAGTGTAGCGGTTTTTACATTCCCTCTATAAGTCATATCTTATGATAAGTGCCTTTTTCTGTGTGACTTATTTCACTTAGAATCGTCGTACCTAAATCTTCTCATCATTCTGCTACTAGCCTTATGATGTTGATTTCATTGCTGAGTGATATGCCATTATACATATGGACCACAACTTCTTTATCCATTTTTCTCTTTCCTGGGATATTTAAGGTGTAACGAAGTGGAGGTTCTTGTCAACAGAGCAGCCCTAAACTTTGGGGTGCCTGTGTCTTGCTGATTTTTAGTTTTCCCAATTTATACGCCCATGAGTGGAAGTGCCCTATGCTCTCTAAGCTGAGTTTTTTAGATGTTTCAGGACACACCGTACACTTCTCCAGAGTGGCTGTTGGCAATTTACATCCCACCCATCAGCGTAGCAAGGCTCCCGTTTCTCCATGGCCTGTCCTGCATTTCTGGTTTTGACACTTTATTCAGCATGGCCCTTTTGACCGATGGGAAGCGAGACTTCTTTGTAGCGCTGATTTGCCTTTCCAGGTTGCTTGGTTGGCCAAAAAGGGCGTATGCGTTTTTTCCTGAATATATTCAGGAAAAAACGCATACGCCCTTTTTGGCCAAGGGCATCATGGTCGAGGTTTTGCCGCTTTTCCTGTGCTTTAAAGGCGATTCGAATCTACCTCCTGAAATCTGTTTCCTGCAATTCTGCATTGCTTTCAAATCCTCTTCGTTGCCTTCCCTCAATATATTTGTGGACTAGAGTTATCATTTCTAACTCTGCAGGTTTGTGAATTGCAGTGCCCCTGAGCTCCATTTTTCAACTCGCTTTCTTGGGAGCTGGCCGCAAAAGCGCAGGATTGCTTCAGGCCCTATTGTGGTTCCGGGCGGCAGGCTGAGCCTGTGGTTAATTCTTCTTCCTGATGGGAAAATAGAGTGACCTGTGCCTGTCCCCACACCTAGACCTAGTCTCTCATTGGTTCCCCCTCTTCCCGTTCATCCTCAGGACAAATTTGCAACCTGTACAGAACAGGAGGTTAAAGGTGCTCATTCTCCAAGGAGGGAGATTGCTAGTAAAGCGGCTGGAATGGCGAGCCCGAGCACAAGGAGATGAGAAATGAGGTGCATTTTAGAAACCTTTCCCGATCACACGGTGTACCGTCTTCTGGGTTTCTCATGCATGTTTTCGATGTAGGAAGATGCCCTTGAACCTGGAGATTTTGGACCCATGGGATGGGTACCACGCAGTATTACTTTAAAGGGTCTGCGTTTGCTCACCCAACCTCACCAAACCTCTCAGCCCGAAGAGTGTCCACCCTTATGTCTCAATCAGCTGTGGGTCTAGAGATGGTCAATAAAGGTGGCATCCCAGCCCCTGAACGAATTCTGTATGAATTTCTCTCTCTTTCACTGTCTTTGTTTCACGGGTTTTTAAAAGTAATTGATTTTTATAATGGGGTTTAGCTGCTTTTCACTGCTGTGTTTATGCCGCTTTACACCCACTTGACTCACTTACAGAGAGATATCAATACATTGGTTTTAAGAGTCTTACTAGTCAGATATATTCTTGGGCGGTAAACAGGGGGTGTTGAATCCAGTTCACTGAGCAAGGAGTAGGTCTTGTCTGTTACATATTGGGTTTATGGAACAGTATCTGAGCTAATTTGAAACCCTTGTGTTATGCATCACCCCACCTCACCTTTCCAGTTAAGCAGCCATAGTGTGTTTTCTAAACGTGTGACGCTGTTCTGTTTTGTAATTCAGTTCAAGTGTAGCGGTTTTTACATTCCCTCTATAAGTGATATCTTATGATAAGTGCCTTTTTCTGTGTGACTTATTTCACTTAGAATCGTCGTACCTAAATCTTCTCATCATGCTGCTACTAGCCTTATGATGTTGATTTCATGCCTGAGTGATATTCCATTGTACATAAGGACCACAACTTCTTTATCCATTTTTCTCTTTCCTGGGATATTTAAGGTGTAATGAAGTGGAGGTTCTTGTCAACAGAGCAGCCCTAAACTTTGGGGTGCCTGTGTCTTGCTGATTTTTAGTTTTCCCAATTTATACGCCCATGAGTGGAAGTGCCCTATGCTCTCTAAGCTGAGTTTTTTAGGTGTTTCAGGACACACCGTACACTTCTCCAGAGTGGCTGTTGGCAATTTACATCCCGCCCATCAGCGTAGCAAGGCTCCCGTTTCTCCATGGCCTGTCCTGCATTTCTGGTTTTGACACTTTATTCAGCATGGCCCTTTTGACCGATGGGAAGCGAGACTTCTTTGTAGCGCTGATTTGCCTTTCCAGGTTGCTTGGTTGGCCAAAAAGGGCGTATGCGTTTTTTCCTGAATATATTCAGGAAAAAACGCATACGCCCTTTTTGGCCAAGGGCATCATTGTCGAGGTTTTACCGCTTTTCCTGTGCTTTAAAGGCGATTCGAATCTACCTCCTGAAATCAGTTTCCTGCAATTTTGCTATGCTTTCAAATCCTCTTCGTTGCCTTCCCTCAATATATTTGTGGACGAGAGTTACCATTTATAACTCTGCAGGTTTGTGAATTGCAGTGCCCCTGAGCTCCATTTTTCAACTCGCTTTTTTGGGAGCTGGCCGCAAAAGCACAGGATTGCTTCAGGCCCTGTTCTGCTTCCGGGCGGCAGGCTGAGCCTGTGGTTAATCCTTCTTCCTGATGGGAAAATAGAGTGACATGTGGCTGTCCCAATACCTAGAGCTAGTCTCTCATTGGTTCCCCCTCTTCCCGTTTATCCTCAGGACAAATTGCAACCTGTAGGGAACAGAAGGTTAAAGGGGCTGATTCTCCAAGGAGGGAGATTGCTAGTAAAGTG